>NC_056745.1:942315415-942402915 GCF_019279795.1 Protopterus annectens
AGAATATCAGTACTTTAGAAATTATTATAAACTTATGCATCTACATATTTTCAGGCAGTATAAAACATTGCTGCATATAGGCTATATGACAACCAAAAATGAGTCATGTGCTTTGTAATGTTTGACAGCTGAGAGGTATGCTATTATGCAATTCACAAAAGTTCAAACAACTTAACTAGTTAGTAATATCAACTTGTTTCCATACTAGAGTAGGTATATTCTTAAATAAAAATCTGAAATATCAATTTTCAGGAAAATACATGAAAGAGAAAGGGATTATTTCTCCAGAAACTACCCCAAGCCACATATAGACTGAATAATAATCTTCTTTGGGATTTCAGAGCAATTTTCAGAATCAGGCTGTCACATATAGATTGTCTTGGGCATCCTGTGGTCAGTGAAAACGTTTTCCAGCATATGACATGCAAAAGTAGAATTAGTAGTAAATATACTGAGGTACAAAGCTGAAACCAATGGAACAAATTTCATAAACCTGAGATCGATGTTTTAGCTGGGGTTGTTGAAACAAAAATGCCACACACACATTTTTTCTGCAGTTATGTAGTCAACAATATCAGTTTCCTAGACATTCATATCATTTATTACCATGTGACCACACTACTCTGCTTCCCAGGAACACTGTCTGCTGAAGAAACTGATATAATAATTTCATTAATTATAGTGCTAAGATAACAATTTGTATTTGCTTTTCTCATATTTGCCGCTATGACTGCTAAGAATACTTTTGTGATGAAATACATCTGCTTCTACAACAATCAATTCCTTTAATAGTATTATTGTTAGATATTCCAGAATTGTTTATATGCTGCATATGTAATTTTTGGTTTTGTAATAAATCTTATCTTCTAGCAGAAATCTGTAGCAGCAGTGCCAATTGTATATATAGTAATAAAACCATCTACCAATACATGCTTATAAAACAATGAAAAAAAATTGATAAGGTTCATAGGTTTATTTTTTAGCTCATGCTGATCAGTTCTCGTGAACTTTAGTCACATCATCCTTGTAAGGCTAAGGATAGATTATTTCCCTCTTGATCAGAGATCATTAATATTAATGCCAGGCATGAATTTATAGTTAATTATCCTGCTGTTAAGGTTTGCTTTAAATGTTTTTGGGCACATACTGTGTTAAACATGTAAAGGGAGCATATTCCAAAGGTGCAGGATATTTTGGTTAAGAAGCTTATAATGCCAGTAGGTATCATTGAACTAAAGGTGAAGGTTTATGTCCTTGAGAAATGATGGTTAAGGTCTTTACCTCACAGACACAAAGTACAGGGTTTGAATCTCACCTTTGGGAAATTGGCTAGGCTTAAAATGGCCCAGTGGGGTAGCTAGCCCAATGCTTACTTTTGAACCTATTAGTTGAGTTGTTTTACATATGGCAGTGAAGTAGGTTGAAAAAGTAAGAGGTCATTTATAGCTAGATGGCAAAGCTCACCTCTCAACAGCTTGTGAATGACTGGGTAGAGGGTTACAGATTTTAGTCTGTTGGGGAAGCTTTAATGACTAGTACCAGACAGGTTTGGAATTAGGAACCTTTGATGTCTTTCAAGTTGTATAAGGTGCTTAGAGGGTACATTGCAAAGGGGGCATTATATCCATTACTGGACTGATAAAGAAGTATAAAACAGGACAAGGACATCATTGTATCTAGGATACTTGCCATGGCAAGTAAGCTGTGAGTATGGCAGAAGGAATCTTTTACCAGAAGTGAGACATGGTGATTGAAAGAGAGATCACTGTCAAAGTGGTTTTCCAGATATCTGAAAATAGGGTCTGTTTTAAGAATAATGCTAACAATATGATAAGAGGGAGTGATAGGGTTCTCATTTAAGGTAACTGTGCTACATTTTCTAGCAGTTAGGTGAGCCCATGATTAGTGTACCAAAAGCAAATCTGATCAAGGCCTTGTTGGATATCATGGGGTGTATTGACAACATAACATAGTTTTCAGTCATCCGCAATCTCAGTTATTCATTGACCTTTGATGCCCTATTTTACTTCTGAGAGGTAAATACCAAACAGAAGGGGACCCAAGACTAGACCCTGTGAGATGCCAATAGTAATGTTTCTGTGGCTACTACATGATTTCAGTTCAAAAGTAACAGCCAAATGATGCAAGATGTGGTAGCATTATGATTCCCCAAATTTTGTTTAATGGACTCTGTTCAGCATCAGAAATGCTATCCTATAGAAATATGTCCTACTCAGAAGTATTACTACCTTGAATACATTATATTTAGTAACTGGAGTGAGAGTTTCTCTTTCTCAGAAAGGTGGGGGGGGGGGCATGAGGTCCCCTCCACTGGTTAAGAATATTTTTAAAAGTCATTTAATGTTCTTGTGTTTCACTGAACTGCATTTCTTCACTCTAGCAGACCTACATAAAAGACATCATACTGGCAATTTCCAGATGTAGACCTGCCTATATGTGAACTACCATTGCTTTTCAGGTTCTAATTCCAAAAATAATTACGTAATAAAGAACACGTTTGACAGCACACACCCCTTGCAATTGCTATCACAGAGATAGCTGAAACTTTCAAGTTGAGAATACATATATAAACTAACATTTTTATGAGTCCACATGCATCCTGATTCCTGTTAATTACGCCAAATCTAAATTTGCACTCTGTAAATGCAGCTGAACTATGCATATGTTTTCAAATACATGCAACTTTCATTTTAAGTTTATAGTAACTCTAAACTGATGATTCAGTGATTTCTTGAAGTAAAATCAATAAACAGGTAATAAAAACTAATAATAAAAAAATAGTTGGGGAGTTTAAGTAGCACTGGAAGCTTTTATGTCAGCTTAATGCAGAGGACTGATGCTATGAGCTGCCAATAAACTTGGTTTGATTCTTTTATTCTTCACTGTGCAAGACAGCACTCTTGAACCATTCCCAAAAAGAGGTATTTATATTGAGTGGTTTTATCCATTTAATCAATAAATAAATTCATATATAAATTAAAGTTTGTATTCAGTATGCCTTTAAGTCATTTTAATTGCTAGGAAAGAGGGTTGAACACTGGGGGTGGGAGGTGGTCAAGATATCAGAAAAAGCAGTTAATTAACTGAGTGCAATTTCAGCTTATAAAAGCCATCCCACTGTCCACATCACTGTATCCACATTATTGTACCTTCATTACAAATTTTATTGCAAGCATTGCTTCTTGTCCTTATCTGATAATTTCCTATGTGTCAGAATATCGGAAAATGATGTGAAAGGAAAGCTGTCTCATATAAGAATGCTGACTGAATGAATTCAGCAGGTGAAATGCAGTCCAAAAATGAGTAAGATATAGCAGTTCTTTAAGTTGAAATGACATTTATTTGAGCTCCAAGGCTATTCCATCTTTTGCCAGAAAAAATATTTATATGATAAAAGCAAACAAATTCAAAAGCTCTAGCAAATGTTGCTTAAGCTTTACATTGATGAGATATTTTATTGCATTTGTGTCTTCACGTTGTAGATTCTTTTAGTGGTGTTAGATTTTTTTTTATTCTGAAATAACCTTTTAAATTCTGATTTAAGTGAGTCTGTTTTGCTTATCAGAATATGCTCTTTTAGTCATAGTCATAATACTCAACATGAATGCAATCAAACACTCATATATTCACACGTAGACACACACACACACACACACACACACACACACACACACACACACACACACACACACACACACACACACACACACACACACACACACACACACACACACACACACACACACACACACACACACACACACACACAGAAACATAGACACACAGAAACAATTCTTAATTTGTGCCAGGGTAGTGAGGTGTAATACTAAATTCATCTAAATTATCAGTAAAACTGCACAGATCACTGATCACATAAAGAATCATGGCTTCCAGCTGTTTTAAGAAGTTTCTATATTCCACCCTGCAGCATGCATTGGAAGGAACATTTTCCATTCCCAAGATCCAACATTTGTAAATTTAATTTTATCTGTATTTATCTGTTGTTACTTGTTTTCTGAGTTTGACTGAATTTGATATTAATTGTGTTTTGAATAAAAACATCTAGATAAAGCTGAAATTAAATGTTATAGCAGACCATCTTGTGACTAGGGGGGGAGGTGGGGCTTCACCAGGCATCACTGTTGTTTGTCTTTTGGCTTTTCCCGGTTAGGGGTCATCACAGTGGAACTCCGGTCCGCTAATGATTGGCAGTTGTTTTTTTATGGTGCCAAGTTGCCAGCCCGACGCCCAACCTTCAACGGGCATCACTCTCAGTGATAAAAGTGAACAGCTTAGAAATTTGGGAGGCTCTCAGGGTACAGCCACAGCTCTTCTGTGTTGACACATGTCAGCTGAGGTGGGTGGAGCACCATGTGAGGATGCCCCATTGGGTATGTTTTGTGGGAGGAGCTCTTGTCATAGCCTATTGGAAGGTATGAAGCAGACCAAGAAGTATATCTCTCACATTGCCAAGGAACAGCTGGGGATTTCATGGACTGAGCTAGAGAAAATATGTTTTTGTTTCAAAAATGCTGCTTTGCTTTGCTTTGAAAATACCGTTTAATATTGAGCTAGTATGTATAACCTAAGTGATACAGTAAAGCATACAGCAGCAGAGAACATGCAACAGAGGAGACAGATTTGGGACACCTGCAAAAATGTAATTAAAAACATTAACTTAGGACAACATGGCAGCGATGTTCATAGGTTCATAGGTTTGTACTAGGCTAATGGCCCTGGGGCCTTTACAAGCCTAGCCCATAGAATTGCCCTGGCACTGTGCCGCCCATTGTTAGTTCCCAGTGCCTCTATCAAGTAGAGCCACTGGAGTGATCCCCAGGGTGCACCTTCTATTTTCCATCAACTCATCAAGATTTCTCTCGAAGAGGGCTAGTGAAGTGCTCTACTTGACATGCATGGGAAGTCTATTCCAGAGTATGGGCAGTGTCTGGGTTATGAACCTGTCCCTCCAGCATGTTCTGTTGATTGTGGTAATGAGGTTGAGGTCTCTGGAGTGTGTGGTGTGGAGGGATTGGAATTTCTTTAGATGTAGCATTTCTAACAGAGCTGGGTCAGACATGGCTTTGTAAGTCAAGCAGAGATCGCCTCTTAGTAGATGATATGAGAGAGAGAATAGCTGGAGTTTTTTGTGTCTGTCCATGTAGGATATGTGTTTAAGGCCTAGGATCCTCTTCGTGTGGCACTTTTGTGGCCTCTCCAGCTGTTGCAGGTGTCTAGTGACGTACATGCCAGATGAGGCATTATACTCTATGATTGTTCTAATGAGGCAAGAGTAGAGAGAAATGATGACCTCTTTCTTCCTGGATGCAAAACCCTTGGTAATGAGATATGCCGCATAGAAGGACTTTCTGACCACAGTGATAATGTGGTTGAAGGAGAGGTTGCTGTCAACCTGTGTACCCCAGATCTCTTATAATGCCTTCAGTGTTCAGTGGGCTTCCATCGATGTGGTAATTAGTGGGAACTGAGTTTTTCCCAAAGGGGGTGATGAAGCATTTTTTGGCATTAAGCTTAAGACCATGGTTTTGACACCAGTCATTGGTCTCAGTGAGGCCTTTCTGTAGGATGTCTGCATCACTTGTGGAGTTAATAATGGCTCCCAGCTTGCAGTCATCTGCGAATTTGGCCAGCCAGAGTCCCTCCATGTTGGCCTGGACTTCTGAGAAGTAGATGCCAAACAGGAGAGGACCCAAGACCGATCACTGTGGGACTCCACTTGTGACTGGTCGGCAGTCTGACTTGGAGTCAGCTACTTTCACTCTGTGGGTTCTATCTGTGAGTCAGTTTGCAACCCACCTAGTGATATAGGGGTTGATGCCTAGCTTAATGAGTTTTTCTATTATTCCTGAGTGAGTCATTGTCTCCCTCTACTCTTCCCTCATTAGGCCAGTCATTGAGTACAATGCCCCATTTGGCATGTACCTCACTAGACACCTGCAACAACTGGAGAGGCCACAAAAGTACCTCACAAAGAGGATCCTAGGCCTTAAACATTTGACTTACAAATCCATGTCTGACCCAGCTCTGTTAGAAATGTTACATCTAAAGAAATCCCAGTCCCTCTGCACCACAAGCTCCAGAGACATTAACCTCATTACCACAATCAACAAAACAAGCTGGAAGGACAGGTTCATAACCCAGAGACTGCCCATGCTATGGAATAGACTTCCCATATATGTCAAACAGAGCACCTCTCTGGCCCTCTTTAAAAGAAATCTTGATGAGTGGATGGGAAATTCACCTCAGGGATCACTCCAGTGGCTCTACTCGACAGAGGCACTAGGAACTAAGGTCGGGTGGCACTATGCCAGGGTAATCCTATGGGCTAGGCTTGTAAAGTCTTCACAATCATTAGCCTAGTACACACCTACGAACCTATGAACCTATATATGCAAATTATGTTATAAGGGGAATAACAAAGTTTCAGCTACATAGCTCCTGAATGCCCATGACTTTTAACTTTTACTTTTTTAAAGTAAGAGGTGCCCTTTTTTCTTTTTCTTTTTTGTATCTTTCAAAGAAGATCTGTTGGGGGGGAAGGATCATGCATCTTGGAGGGGGAGTATGTGTAGGAAAGGCTATGAGCAGTCTATCTGAACTACCGATTTTTTTTTTTTTGCTCTTATTTTTTGCGGAAAGGGGTGGCCCAGGGTGCTGGTTGAGCAAGCCATGTCTCTGGTTGTAAGTACAGCATAATTGGATTGTTTGCCTACACTTTAGAAACATATAGCTTAAAAACAAGCCTGATGTTCATAATATTAGGGTGACTACACATTATGTCAACTAACATCCAAGCCAAAGGGTACAGATGCTCACACAGGCAAACCATTTACTAAAAACTGCAAGAAAGAGCAAGCAAATCTAGACCCTTTACTGTGTAATAGCTTATATTAAATATTCAACATTTTCAAATTATGCACTTGGACATAACATGTAAATACATTTCTGATTTATATTTGCTGTATTCCCTTCTGCCCAGATTACATTCTAGTGACTGTATAAGTTAAATAAAAGAACTACAATTACTTTTTAAATGAGAAATATTGGCTTTCTGCAGGTAGTAGATAGCTATGAGAATTTAACGGCAGTTAATCCACTTACAGCTAAAATGAGTATTCTTAGGAGACAAGAACATGTAATTGCTTAGTCTGACTTTCCCCATGAGTAATTTCTGTACAGTAACTAAGGTTTCTGGCATCCCATGCTAATCCATTCCTTAATTTTATTTGCACAACATCTAGTTTTGTTATGGGAAACAGCATCCACATGAATTCAAGAACTTCCCAGCTTTCAGGGGTACAATAGGACCAAAAATATACCTTTTTTAATTTAGAAGGGCTAATTGTAAATGTAAAAAATCTAAAGACTCATTTATGCAGCCATATATTATTGAGACTAGAAACATTTAAATGTATTTCGGTGCTAAATTCTCAGGTCCAACCATTGTTTCTTCCATTTTATCAACTGAAAAATATGGGTTACATTTCTGATATTCACAGGAATAGAATATACAGTTAAAACTGCTACTATGCAAAAATGTAATATCCTTATTTTAGTGCAGAATGTTAATACCCATTTTTCCTGAAGTCTTTGTTTAATGGATGGTTAAAAAAATTCCAGGGAGATTATAAAACAATCATTACATCCAAAAATCAGTCAAAACTGTATATGATCCAAGCTTGTTCATCTTTGAGTATGGGAATATTCATCTATACATGTCTCCATCTCTGAGTATGTGAATATTCCAATATATATGTATGCATGTGATGCGTGCATATGTGAGTGGGTGTTTGAATTCTGTGAAAAGCTTGTGCCACTTACATTATTTATTTATTATTTGTTAACTGGATAGACAGGCTGACTCATAGACAAGTTTTAACAATTATACATCCCAATGCATCAATAACGTACAAAGGAAATATAGATTAACCACGTTCTTAAAGTCTATGCAAATTAAGGCACACAGTATCTAAATGTGAAGCAGTCAGGATAGCTCACAGGAAAGGATCACTTAATGCATCTGTTAATAGTGTCGGTACCATTCTTAAAATCCAGTTTAAGGCTGACTAAGGGCAGTGAAAACAATCCCCATTAAGAGTAATATAGAAAGTTAACAGAGATGTTCTATCATGTGTAAATATCAATTATTTAGCTACTGAACAATCATTGATCTCAAAGGTAAGAGAAAAGTAAAACAAATGAGTAAACTTATTCATCGTATCAAAGAAAAGGATCCAGCAACTGCCATGGCAGCTGTTAAACATTCACAAATAGCTCAAAATAACTCAAGACCAAATTATAACGGTGCAGGTCTGATGAAACAGTTTGTAACTGTGAAAATGCTCATTTTTTTTATGAACTGCTGTGCACTGTTTTCATTTGGTTCCATTACTCTTGCCCATGCATGCATTATAAAATGTGTTAATGCAGTATGTCAGATTTTTCCTAAGATTAGTTTGCCCAAGTAAGGAGGTGAAGAGAAACAATTCAAAACAAGCATTTTTTCCTATCTCTATCCCTATGCCTATCTAGAAGTCGGACATGTGCCTCAACAGGAACTATAGGACCTTAACTTCCTGACTTAAGGGCATATTATAAAGAGAAAATGATCAGCATGTTAGAAAAGAGTGGCCTATGGTTATCACACAGCAGCTTGTGGCTGAAAGAGCTGAGCAGCATAATAGATCTTTCAATAACCGGGAGACAGGTAAAGAATTATAAACCCGTAAACTTTCTTTAACATCATTTGTAGATTTTTGGTGGATTCTCAAAGTCTGAAGAGAGGTTGGCATAATGGTTAAGTTGTTTGCCTTACAGACACAGGCTGCAGCATTTGATTCTCACATGGGGTAATTAGCTAGACTTAAAATGGTCCACATGGATAGTTAGCCTAGTATGAACTACGAAGGGTTTTAGAAGCAATGTATATTCCAACTTAGGTCTCAAGATGTTTTGACTACTGCCTTGCAGACTTCAGCAGTAGATAATCTTGATAACTGTACAAGCAACTCTAAGTTGCCACACCGTCTTTCTTGTGACAAAGTGTAGAAAGCAATAGAAAATGTGAGGTAAACCTAGACTCCAAGTTATTTGAACATGGGATTCTGACCAATGCCAACAAGTAAATTCTGATGGTAGTCATAAGCTTTTGACCTCTGAGGCAGTTCTAGACTATTAATAAGCCAGATTATGTGGATGTTGTAAAGTTGATAAAGCAAATACTAGACAGTAGCTGGAGTGTGTGTGTGTGTGCATGTGTGTGCGAGTGTGTGTGTGTGTGTGTGTGTGTGTGTGTGCGTGTGTGTCTGTGTGTGTGTGTGTGTGTGTGTGTGTGTGTGTGTGTGTGTGTGTGTGTGTGTGTGTGTGTGTGTGTGTGTGTGTGTGTGTGTGTGTGTGTGTGTGTGTGTGTGTGTGTGTGTGTGTGTGTGTGTGTGTGTGTGTGTGTGTGTGTGTGTGTGTGTGTGTGTGTGTGCATGTATGTATATCGCATGCACACACATATACTCCTCTTTTGTGGAAATGGGTACTTGGTATCTGATAGTTACCCTAGTACTGTCATATCTCCCTAAAAAATGTTTTGCACTGACATCCATTTTTTTCTCAATTTTTTTGTTCTCACCACAGAGAACTGTCATAATCTGTGTCTTGGAGTGCCTCCTCTTCACATTATCTCTCATCTATCTGACTTTCCTCTTTGGTCCAGAGTCCCATGAATAAGGGAATCCCTACTGTTAGCAGGCAGGGAAAGTGTGCATAGAAGAGCTCAAAGTATCCCAGCATAGTGCCAGCATTACAGCCGTGAAGGGCTTTTATGAATGCCTTGCCCATTGTCTTACCCACTTCCTACCCCTGAACTAGCATCATTTTTCCAAACTAACTACTGTTAGTCCTTGGCCATAAACCCCTGTCTTCTGGAACAGACAAACAGATAAGAATGCCTCATCCCCCTAACTCCCTGGCTAACTCCTAAGGGACTGGGTATGCTAAGCAAATCTGAGCCACCTAGGGTGAAGTCAGAGCTTCTTTCTGCCATAAAGTTGGCCCTGGCCTAGTGGAAGTTTTGTCTTGCAGAAACTTTTATAAACCATGAAATGTTTAAGAGCTAGACAAGAATTTGGGAAATCATATGTAATAACAGAAGTGGTTTATGACCTAGTAAAACCCAATTCACATACCCCTGGATTTACTAATCTTCCATGCAGGACTAGACCAGTTCTGCATGGAAGCAGCAGTTTAGGAGGAGGATGGCAGCATGCCATGCATATTGATGAAGACGCTCTGCCTGAGCTCCAAATCCTACATGGAGCACAGACGAGTGGAGGGGGCATGTCTGAGAGCAGAGCTCTCACAATATACATGCCCCTGCAATGAAGGACTGCAGACACACAGGTGTTCACATATCCCCACCAACTGACCCCCATGTGTACAACAGCAACAGGACATAAAAATAAAAAGAAGAAACCCCTTTATTTTTTTTTTTAAACTCCGAGTACAGCTAACAGTAGGTGCGCTGGTGTGTCCATTGTTTAGCTACAGTTAAAGCAACTTAAAAGGCTGAAGAGGATAACAAGGAAGATATATGCAAATGAAGCAGCACAGCAATAGTGTAGTGGTCAGAGCATCCGCCTAATAAACAAGCATTACCGGTTCGAGTCCCACTGCAGCACATACCATTTTCCATGTGAAATCTGTATATGAACATTTCTTTACATTTTTTTGCTGTATAACCTACTAAATAACATTTAAATGTGAACTGGAGTACTGCATTAAATGCACATGCGAAGTGTCAGTGTCATAATGAATAAAACACTAGTAAGCAGGTTTAAGCACAATTAAGCAGTAGTAAGTATATATAAGCAGTAGTAAGTGTGTTTAAGTGCGTTTGCATGGGTGTAAGCATTGCCTACACAGATTGAGCAAAGTAGAAGCTAAGTGAGTGTAAGAAACTGTAATCAGAAGTAAGCAGTGCTTAGTTCTGTGCAAACCCGCACACACCAGGTTACAACTGCTTTAAAGTGCCTTAATCACTCTGTACCCAAGGGCCCGTGCTCTTCCCAGCAACAAAATAAACAGCTTCTGCCAGGCTCGAACTCAAGACTCTGTACACCACAGTCACAGTAGTTAACCACTAAGTCATCATAGCAATACATATAAATTAGGTATCAGCAAACTAATCCTCACCACAGGAAAATCAAATCAAACATGTGAACTGAATCTATGTACAGTGTGATGTTGTATAACCTGCCACAGAACATAAATATGTGAACTGGAGTACTGCAGTAAGCATAGATTTGAGGTGTTATTGTAATAAAGTGTAGAAGTCCCCAGGTCCCCATATAGTGTATGTACACATGAATCACGGATACCAGACACATATATAACATGTAATGAATAATAAATCACTGCCAAATGCAAATATAGTGCTAATTAACTATTAAGCAATGCTAACCGCAGCACAGCTCAACATAGTAAGTGTAAGCAATGTGTAGGGGAGCCAATTCAATCTGCCCAGTGGTATACCTCCTTAAGCAGTGCCACCCTTAGGTAAGCAGGTGGGCCCATAGCTTAGCCTTTTCAAAACCGGCCAATCACGAAAAAGTGCAGGAAATTGGCCCTACTTAAACCCAAGAGGCAGGAATACAGCTCATAACTGGTTGTAGCTTTCCCTTGCAGGCACTATGGCAGTAAGGGAGAAGGAGTGCTCTTCCGGGCGCAGTGCTGGTGCATCCAGGAGTCCAAGGTCATAGCTGGACTCCTAGTTAAAGACCATGCACAGAGTGCTGCAGGACCAGTATCAGGGCTTCCAATATAAGGCGGAGGCCTGGGACCATCTCGCCCGCGACCTCACCAGTGCCACTGGCATACGCCAAACTGGTGAGCAGGTCAGGCACCACTATGCTGACTTGAATTGGCAGAAGGGGAATCTCTTGGAGAAGTGGCTCCAAGAGGCAAGAGCAGCAGAGGATGTCCCAGCTGTGTGGAAATATCAGTCCACGACCTGTTTAATAATTGCCAGCTCAAGTATATCATGGATAGGTATGGCTAAATATTCCTCTTATGTCTCCACAGCTGCAAAGGAGCAGGCCGTGAACCAGAAGGCCCACATCAGCCGCCTGGCATGGTTGCGACGTGAGGCAGGTCAGTAATACTCATGCTTTTACTGTCATAGGAAATAAAAATAAAAGTAGTAGTAAAGTAAGTGCTAGTGTAAAGCCTGTATTGTTCAAGGCAAGTACTGCATACAGTACAGAATATGGCAGGAAGAGTCTCATATTGTTAGTATGGCAATAAAAGTGTAATACCCTGACAAAACAGGTCCAACTGTTTGACTATATATCTATATTCTGGCATCATATGGTAATGTAGATTTACAATCATGTAATAGTACTGTTGTATTAAGCACTGTTACCCACACCACGTACCATAAATCAAATGTGTAGGAATGCCTGTATATGACAGGTGTAATCCCCAGAGGCCATTTAATACAAGTGAGAGACACATAGACAGTAAACAGGAAAAATGCAGACAACAAAAACTGAATAGCACATGTAACTGAGATGTGAAGTGTTGTTTTTTAGCACACACACACAGCCACAGTTCAAATCCTGCAAGTGGTAGTAGTCTGCATACAGAATCATACCCACAACTGTACAGATATGTCCAGAATGTCTATTAAAGTGGCCCATATCTATTGCCTATCAACCTGTCCCCCTGGGAAATCAGTGGGATGATCCCAGATGTATAGGCAGCAAACAGGAAATACAACTGATTGATGCACATCTATGACAAACATCTGGCACACTAGCAACTCCCCAATACCTTATGTGACTAAGAATTATATATGTCCCATTTACACCCCAACATGTTAAGCTGTGGTCAGAGTGTGTACAGTAACAGAGTGAGTAGTATGTGCAGAATACTAATGTGTAATCCGGAACTTTGTGTGGCAACAGTCAGGTAGTGCTAACAAACATTGCTCCCACAGGTACGTTGGATATGAACAATGTGCTGATAAATACAGACCAATATAACCTGTACTGGTACTGTCCACCCTGGTATTGTAGGGGATTGTGAGTGCTGCAGTTTCTCTGAATAAGAAAGTATCACTGGTCACTGTCACCCACACTGTGCTATATAATATAACTGTGCAGGAATGCATGTATATGTGTGTGTCAGGTCACTAATGGTGGAAGAGAGCAATATTCTAGATAAGTCCAGGCACACCAGCATGTGGTCAACACATGGCCAGAGTCTGTGCAGAAATAGTTGGATAGCATAGTGCAAAACATCAACCCGGAATCCGAGCATATGTGTACAAACAGTTAGTCAGTGTTAACAAACATTCCCTCCACAGGTATACCAGGTAAGAGGTGTATACTGCAGGTAAAACCGGTGCATGTGTAATGATGATGATAGCCATATCAGTGTCCAGTATAAGTCTATAGGGTGGTGTAGTAAGACTTGTAAGGTACAGATAACAGCACTGACTAGGAAAGTAATGGTGAGTACAGAAACATACTACTTGTTAATTGACATATTTCTCTCCCCCCACCTTATCTCCAACAATAATCAACATACCCACCCCAACTGGTATGTATTGACCATGATAATGGCCAATTGTCTAATGGTTCCCATGCATGTGCGATATTGAATTATTCCAACATTGTTGGCATGGTGCCATCAACGTACCTGCATGCTGCTATTATTACCATTGTGGTCCCATATATGCATGTGTTCTGTTTGCTATGCAACTGTTCCATATGTGGTGTCTGGGTTAATGGGAATATCTATACATGCTGTATTACCTAATCCTGGAATGTATTGACTATTACTAACCCATATATTATGTTGAAATCTACACACTATACCATGCTTGGGAAGGCAGGTCCCAGCAGACCCACCTGCCCCACCTCAGCTGGCCGAGGCACCGGGCACCAGCATGTCTGGAGCCCAACCCTGCACCTCCCTGTCCATTGGCCGTGCACTAACTTTGGGTGGAACCACCTCAGGGAATGGGGCTCGCCCCCCTGGGAGTGGGCACTGAATGGCACCTGTCACCCATCACCAGGTTGGGGTCGTGGTGCGTAGAGCGATCAATGAGCAGTTTGGTGATCTTCTATGCCAGTTTGAGGGCCATGTGTCACAATTAGAGAGTCAGGCTGGTTCTACGGCTCAGCCCCCAGCACAGCCACCTTCAGGGCTGTGAAGGTGCAGTGGTGACTGCCCATGGGTAGGGACCTCAGTCACACTGTTACCACTAGCGGGCTTGAGGGCTTCTGATATCCCAATACCCCTTCCCATCAAGGTGTTTACCCCCTAAATGTGTCATATACTGCCCCTGTATGGGTCTTGTGTGTCTTGTCTGTTAACGTCCTCAACCTACCTCCCCACATATACCTACTACCCCTCCCCAACATCCCACTCTCACCTGAAAAAAAGGGCAATCTGTTCACACAAAAAAATCTCACCCAATACATAGCTGTCCATTTTGCACACATGTCCACTGGACACATGTAATCTGGTCTATTTGGCATGACAATGAATTTATGTTGTCCTTACCCCTCTCCCAGAGGTTTGAGGGTCCAAATCTACCTCCAAATTCAGTGTATATGCACAGCTGTTGCTGCAGAAGAAATGGGCAGCTATGGACATTTCCTACACCCTTTCTGCACATGCCTAGATATTTTCCCTACTGTCTTACCCTCTTTCGCCTCTTTTTCACCACTTTCCTCTCAACACTTTTTTCTTTTCTTTTAAAGAAAGTAGAATGGGGGTAAGCGGCAGTATGCACTTTTAAGTAACAGTAAGTGTGTTTAAGCGTGTCTGCATGGGGGTAAGCAATGCCTGCACAGGTTAAGCAATATAGCAGCTAACTGAGTGTAAAACACTGTAACCGGAAGTTAGCATTGTTTACCTCTGCGCAAACCCGTGCAAATACGCTTGCAATTGCTTTAAAGTGTCTTAATCACTCAGTATCCAACCGCCGGTGTTCTGCCCAGCAGCAAAAAAAAAAATCGCAAGGCTCGAACCCAGGACCCTGCACACCATACACAAAATGATTTACTACTAAACCGTGGCAGATATTCATAACACTGATGTTTTCACAAACATATCATCCAGCACAATCAGTCAATAGTACAGGAAATGTAGTAATATCATACCACACAAGCTGTTAATGCAAGAAGTCTGGACAGAGTGGGCAAACATGTGGGTACATATAGGGATGTATGTCAAATACTGCTGTAATACACTTAAAACATTGCTAGTTACACAGTTATATGTATTAGAACACATATGTATAAGGACATGAAGTCTGAAACACAAAAGTGTCAGCACTATTTACTGACTTCAGTACTGCGATCATCCATGTCAATTGCCAAGAGAATGAGGTACAGGCCCAAAATATGAGCCGAACATGCAAGGCCATATGGACAGATATATAGTGGTATATGTAGACAGATAGGCAGCTATATGTATAGATGTATGACTCATAAATCATCACATAACAAATTGTATATTATAAAATGTTCATATGTATGTATATATATATATATATATATATATATATATATATATATATATATATATATATATACACACACACACACACACACACACACACACACACACACACACACACATATATATATATATATATATATATATATATATATATATATATATATTTATAGAGAGAGAGAAAGAGATTCTCACATATGGATGTAGGCATGGAGAAAGGGAGGTATATATATCTGTTTAGTTTTATATATATATATATATATATATATATATATATATATATATATATATATATATACACACACACACACACACACACACACACACACATACATACATCTAGATGTTAAAGTACATTTCCTGTACTGTTGAATGAATGTGCTGGATGATATGTTTCTACAACCATCAGATTTATGTGTATCTGTCATGACTTAGTGGTAATTCACGATGTCTATATCTGGGTTCGAGGCTTGCAGGATCTGTTGATTTAGTTGCTGGGCAGAACACGGCCCATTGGATACAGAGTGATTAAGGCACTTTAAAGCAGTTGTGTGCAGTTTTGCATGAAGCTAAGTACTGCTAACCTCCGGTTACAGTATCTTACACTCAATTAGCTTCTAAATTGCTTAACCTGTGTAGGCAGTGCTTAGCTCCGTGCAAACCCGTGCCAACCTGTTTACAACTGCTTTAAAGTGACTTAATTACTCTGTATCCAATAGGCCATGTTCTGCCCAGCAACAAAATAAACAGCTCTTGCAAAGCTCAAACCAGGGACCCTGCACACCCTAGACAGGGTAATTTACCACTAAGCCATGACAGATACAAAGAAAGGTCATGTTTTCAGAAACATATCATCAAGTCCTGTCATGCAACAATACAGAGAATGTATACAAACACCTAGATGTGTGTGTGTGTAAGTATATTAATATCTAAACAGATACAACATATCTATATATATGTATATATATATATATATATATATATATATATATATATATATATATATATATATATATATGTACATATATATCAACATATATGCACATATATGCATGCATATACCTAAATTGACACATATATGTGTCTACACCTGTATGTCTACATATACACAGCATGTTACATATGTGTATGCAGATATATATCTATGTAGGTATATACGGACATAGTTATATATATATATATGCTAGCAGATATATATATCTATATAGGTATATATGGCCATACATCTGTAGATAGCAATGTCAGATTAACAAATACAAATATGTCCACATGCACCGTTAATGGGGTTGAGAGGCTCTACACACTATATGTCTCATACGAATAGGCATCCCCACTCCACATCCAAACACGTGCGCCCTGCAATACACTACCAAGTACAGTCTGCCACCCATACAATCGTTGCCTCCAACATATACCCAAAGAGAGGTCATAGGAAAGACACCACACATAGGTTTGGCGAAATGGGAAAACTTTCATTGTGTACTACTACAGTTCTATATGCCATGTCATATAGCTGTTCAGACACTGACAACCATATAAACAGAGTACTCCAACTGTGAAACAGTTGCACTAATAAAGTAGTCTGGAAATATTCACAACTGTTGCTGTCCAGGCCAAGCCCTTCAAATTGTACAATAGTGAACACAGACTGGGCCACAGGATACCAAAGAATCAACAATATGTACTGCAGGTGTGTAGTTCAGTAGCCTCTATCTACACTCTGTACAAACTCAGTAGGTGGCAAAGATGTTATGTGATCACATGGGTTGTCACTGTTACATAACAAGGCATAACTGACACCATCACATCTGTCTGGCAGGTGGCAGAAGGCAGTAGGCTTGCAGTACCCCAATTCATGTAAGTAATGTAAATATAGATGAAGTATACTGTACTGTACATCCAGAAACCTTGCAGCAGCTCACCCCTGATACCCTCACATTTTGTAACAGCCTAGGTCATTTATGGTGCTCCCCACCTAGACTCAATAATACAGGGCCATATATCACTGTTACTTACACTGGCCGCTGGAATGCATAAGGGCACACATGTATTGTGTAGGTGATGCCCACACATATATGGCCCCAGCCCCACTGTATGTGTGGGGGATACAACAGCAGTGGACTAATGGCAACAATGGCAGTGTGATATACTCACAGCCCACTACAGAACAACCACCAACAGCGTGACATATGTGCAAAGATTGGTATGTAGATGGAGGACAGAGTCTGGAACACAGTCACATATGTGGAACACTGTTGCCATATACTAAGCAAGTTGCTGGTGTTCAGGATAGTCTGCAACATACCCTTAGTCAGGGAATTGAGGTTAGAAACAGAAATGGATGTAGCCATGTACTGATAGCACTCAACACACACACTGCCAGTGTAATATCTGACACAGGACCTGTGTGATGGACGGACAACACATGATAGGCATACCTCTGTCCAGCAAGAGGACAGGCCCACAGTAGTGAGCTATGCAGACAGACTGCATTCCAAGATAAACTAGTATGCACACACACACACCCTGTAACACCAGTACTATACAAAGCATAACACTACTCTACTCATAGTCTGTCTGTAGTTCCTGATCCTCCTACAAATATGTGGCCGTCATGAGTGTGCAGGTTCTCCTGTAAGAGGTATTGCTACCTGCTGTCTGTAACACTGATGCCCACACACAGGAAGGATGCCCATCACACAGGAAATGTAAAGGGACCACGCCCACATGCTGTAGGGATTTATAGTGGGTGGTTGCCATGACAGTGGTAATTGGAATTTGTACACATGTGTATTCATATATATATATATATATATATATATATATATATATATATATCTATATGGCTATCTGGAAAAGTATATGTTCATATGTATCCACCATATGTCCTGGACATGGAGTGTAGCCCTACCCCAGCCACTATAGTCCCAAAGTAGTAGTGCAAGGGTATGTCAGGTATGTATTACAGGTATATTAGTAGACTATTGCTACTGTCATTGGGATTGTCTTCACAGACATGGTGTGTGTGGAAGGTCACATCTGCTTATAACATGTGTGCCATTGGCTACTGACATACATCCTAAGGAAATCATTGTAAAGTACTGGCACTAGCATGTAACACCCCTGTGGAGTGCAGCAGAGATATTAGCCAATATATGTGGAACTTCAGACACACCCTGTACAGTCCAGAGGCATACACGTAATCCCTTAGTGCACAACATGTGTACCAGGCTTGACAAGATGGATGTAGACAGCCATGTAGATGGGTATGACACATAATGACTGATATACATTTGCCACCATAGGTTTTGCAGTTACACACTCCTGTCTGGCCTGACACAGAATGACTGCTGGTACAGGGGTGCCATGGACACATACTACCCACTAGATATTGACATACATCTGTACAGCATCCCACTGCTCTGTCTGACATACATGACTGTTAAGAGAGGCCTGGCAGCAGTACATCTGGCAAGTATCTGCACATGAAATCTCACTGCTTAAGTACACTAAGCTGCTAGACATGTAACAATGCACTGTGCAGGCTACAGGCAGGCTCGCTCAACACTGGCCTACATCTCCTATGGGGGAATGCACATGTACCTGCATATATAGCAGGCTCAACAGGCATGTCACAACACAGGGTAAGATACAACCGTGTGAAAGTGCATAACCACAACCAGTGTAAGCTAGCATAATATTACAGTATATGGACTATCTGTTCTACACCATCCTCATATGTGCCACTCACAGAATGACCCTACATATACTGGGCTGCTACACAGTTTGGTCTGATGGCTGTCTATGGTATGGGACATGTGTGTGTATGGCCCTACAAACATGTACACCAAAATGGTACCATACAGTGGGGCAGCAGGCAACATCAGATAGAAGGGGAACTAGAACAATGACATCTACCACAGTCTGTACGCAGTACAGTGTAACAATACACACACTGCCGCCATTCCCCATCACTATACAGACCTCAGTACTGTACAAACATCCACAGACTGTCCAGGTTATGTCATGAAATATAATCCCTACTGTACATAACATGTGTAGCAATCAGATATATCACTGGCTTGTTATCAGATATGATGTCACTAATTATGGTGTACAGCACATATGCACCACTTCATGCATGACATATGTACAAAGGTTGACAGAGGTGTGGCTGACAGCACATACACAGGGCCAGTATAGACATGTTGCTGTGATAACCTCATACATTTACCAATGTAAGAGGGTTTGTTGCAACATATGTCCTATGAGGGATATGAAGTCAGTAACTGTCACGGCCTTCACCATCTACAGACTGCAATCCTCGCACTACCTTCTGCATTCCACAGAGGGATGCTCCATCGCTAACACATGAAACCAAAGGCACAACACTGCCCAGTCTGCAGATGACCCTGCAGATGGGGATTCCTCATATACATGGAACTGACATAGCAGGTATTGTGACATGTACGACAGCCATATTCAGACAAATACTTTTAAACTAACATTACTCCAAATGCAGTATAGCAGCACTTACAGTCTGTAGTCAGGTCAGGCACATCTCCCTCCTGTTTGTTGCCCTCTTTCCACAGTGTATGTTATTAGAGGTATATCCGCAATCCATCTGAGATGCTGTTTGCCAAACAAAAGATCTAGTTCCTGCTCACAGTGAATGAAAAGGACCAACACCACCATGATGTTCCAAGATATTGGAGTGTGTTTCCAAGCAATTGGCTATGGGAATGTTACCATAGCTGTTCCACATACAATCAGCTAGGGGAGGGCTCCAATTCGTGCAGAGGCCATCAGCTGATCATGCGCATCACTTAAAATACACATGCTGCTGCCTAAGCAAAGCAGGTGTGGGTCTCCACATCCACCAGAGAGGGAGTGGGGGAGGCAGACAGAGGCAAATACATGTCAGGGAGGGGTGAGAGAGTAAAACTGAAGCATGTTTGTGTCACACACCTACCAGCACAGGGTATCAAACCCCTGACAACTATGTAGTGCTATTACAGTTCAATGCAGTTATTGGATGCGCTACATGGGTTACCTGCTGTGGAGCACTCAGAGCATATATGTGATGGTGAGTGACATCTGCAACAGGGATACGGTAGATATATGGTAGGTGATGTACACGTGAACAGGTGCCAGTGTCAACACAGCCACACTCTCACAGGGATGCACACACATTGACACACTTGGCAGGGCCAGGAGTACAACTCATCTAGTGGGATTGCCGCAACACATCAGTGTGTAGGTATCACATGCACCATACGAGTCATACGGAGGTCGTATGGGCAAAGATTATGAGGAGGTGTCAGACATCAGACAGCATGCTTCAGTATGCCCAGGGGGGTTGTAGTGAGTGTGGATGTGGAGATACGCACCATACAACACACACACAAACACACTGGGTGCCAGTACTGACATGCATGGGTGCATGTCTGCATGGGTGTGTGGTAGTCAACTGTGCCAGCAGGCTATACAAGGGTAGGTGATGGGTATACCTTGGCATCAGGCCACATGACAATGGTCTGCATTGTGGCTCAGGGCTGTGGTTTTTGCATTTGCCCACACAGGTGGGTATTGTATCCCCCATCCAGTCACCTGCGTGGCTATTGTGTGTGGCCAATGCTGTGCATCCCCTGCCATGTATATGTTTCTTATTCCATGATGTGGATGGTGTCTAGGATGTGCACACCTCCCACATGCATGTACAGTGACATGTGAAAGTGTACCAGGGGTGTCTGGCCCATGTTGTGAACATAGATTATGATCAGATGTGCCAGTCTTGCCCACCTGTGGCAGGTACTAGGCAGCAGGTTTACCCTGCACCTACAATGATAGCATGCTAACAGCATTCCCTGGTGTCAGTGGCATCTGCTCATACAGGGCCTGTTGTCAGGCATGGTATGTCTGTTGTAGGTCACATGTGAAGGCACCACAGGTGGTGCAGGTGTCCATTGGGGAACATGGGGAAGGTGCACTGTCTGCATGTACGTGCATATTGGACAGATGGACAGGGTGACATGCTCTCTGTAGCCCACTGCTATCACTCCATAGTTGCTATCAGTGGCCAATATGCAGTGTACTACCCACTTACTGGCTGTTGCCTAGGCATGTGTGTGTATGACACATGGGTTGAGAGTGTGCTCTGGGTATTACTGGGGTTGCTAACTGTGATTGTTTGGCCTTGATGTCACATGTATGGGTATGTCTTTGCACCCCAGCCTCTCAGCTATTTTGCATCTGTTATCCCAGTACAGTTGACACTATGATATATCGTAGGGCCACCATATAAGAAATATGCAAAACCCACTCCACATTGGCCACAGGTGCCACACACTCACAACCACCTCTACACAGGACACATTACAAAACACACACAAACACACACACACACACACACACACACACACACACACACACACACACACACACACACACACACACACACACACACACACTATCATGTGTGGGAGTAGAGCCCCTGCCTAACTAGTTTATTACACTACAGCACTACGCAGTTATAGTACATGGACATTACTGGAGTACTCCTTTCCCAAAAGTGCATTTCACAATGAATGACATCAGCAGGCTTACCAAAGTAGGGCATTTTAAATGTTCCGCGAGTGAGTAGCCTAAATCCATTGCTCCCTACACAGACAGTGAGACACACACAAAACACCCACAACTGACATGTGTGGTTATAGAACCCATGACCAAGGTATATACTACTCTACAGCATGGAGTTGTTATAGGACGCACCGCAGGGATTACTAGAGGGCTTTTTTCCCAAAGGTGTATTTCACAAGGAGTGACATCAGCAGGATTACCAAAGTAGGGCATTTCAAATGTACTGCGAGTGAGTAGCCTAAAATTAATTACTCCCTACACAGACAGTGAGAGACACACAAAACATCCACAACTGACATGTGTGGGTATGGAAACCATGACCAAGGTACATATCACACTACAGCATGGAGCTGTTATATGACACACCATGGGGATTACTAATGAATGCCTTCCCCAAAGGTGTATTTCACAAGGAATGACATTGGCAGGATTGTCAAAGTGGGGCACTTCAAATGTACTGCGGGTGACTAGCCTATAATGCATTGCTCTGTACACAGACATTGAAACACACACAAACGATCCAGAACTGCCATGCTGGGGGATGGAACCCTACCACAGCTCTAAATCACACTCCAGCAGTACGCAGTTACCAGATGCACTACAGAGATTACTGGGCTGCAATGTTCCCAGAGGTGTATTTCTAACTGGGTGACATCAGCAGCCTTGCCAAAGTTGAGTATATGAATTGTAAGGAGCGTGAGTACCCCAAAAAGCATCGTACTTTATGCAGTCAGACACACACACAAACACACTGTTGTCAAGTCTGGGGTTAGAACACCTACCTAGCTACTTTATCACTACAGCAGTATGCAATTACAGGACGCGCTATGGAGATTACTGGGTTGCAACCTTTCCAGAGGTATATTTTTAGGTGGGTGACATTAGCAGCCTTGCCAAAATTGAGTATGTGACTTGTAAGGTGTCTGAGTACTCTAAAAAGCATTGTTCTCTACTCTGTCAGAGACAGACATACACAGTTGCCAAGTCTGGGGTTAGAACACTTATTTAATTACTTTATCATACTATAGCAGCATGCAGTTACAAGACACGCTACAGAGATTACTAGGCTACAGCTCTCCCAAAGGTGTATTTCACATTGGATGACCTCAGCAGGCTTGTTATAGTAGGGCTATGGGGAGGGTGGTGTGTGCAATGGCCATAATCCATTCATCTAGGGGTTGACACGCCACATGTGGGCGCACACAGGGTCATATGTCACAGGTACGTGTATACCACTACTAGATGACTACTTCCTTGTACAGTCATGTTGCACAGCTGGCACATTCACCACATAGTCTGTAATGCTGACAGATACGGGTGTCTATTATCTGCAGTGGGTGACATCTACACATCATGTGTTTGGGGCCCTTTGGCTGTGTGCTGGGTGGGACTGGCCTGGATGGCTCCTTGTCACAGTGACCCTCTTCCACACATCTATGTACATCTACCTTTGGCTTATATTAGTGTGTTGTCCTGACATATATGTCTGTATTCCTATCCACTGTGTGTGTAAGGCATGAGTGGTGCATACTAACAAGTGTCTGCACTAACAACTGCAACTGTCAGATATGTCTGGTCCACTGGTCTTTGCAGTCATGGCCTTCATGTGTTTAAGTGTGTGAGCATACCCAGTATGACCTTTCAGTATGTTGTGGACTGACATTGCCTTCATTTCTCTAAGTATGTGAGCATGCCCAATATGGCCATCTGTATTGAATTTGTGGATTGTGTCCAGGTAGTTTGTGCTGTAGTGCTGACCTTTGTGTTGTACACCAACAGGTAGCATGCTGTCTCTGCAGGGTATCCATCGATCATTTGGCTTTGACTGTTACTACATTTCTGCATAGCCGGAGGGGGCACACCTGACTGTTTCTACATTTCTACACAGGAGTGGTGGGGGCACACCTGACTGTTATTACATTACTATGTAGGATGCGGCGGGGACACCTGACTATTTCTACATTTCTACACAGGTTTTGGGTGGAGCACACCTGACTGTTATTACATTACAATGTAAGATGTGGGGGGCACACATGACACTTGTACACATTTGCTATGACTGTACTGGTTTGTCAGGTACTCCATTTCATTCTGTTTTGCTAACTATCATGCTGACTAGAAGCATACCAGTGTACTACAGATCATGCCTTTGGTTGCTGTACATATTATTGTCTGACTTCCTATCCTTCAGAACTAACATCTCACTGCCTGCCCTGCTGTGGTCTGTCTGTGTAGGCCTGGGGGGGAGGTTAACCAGAGCCAACATTCTGGGACCATGCACAGGCTCTGTTTGGGTTTGTCTACACCTGTCCTGCTGGCTGGGACTGTTGTTGGGTATGTGTACTTTCCTGACTGGCATGTGTGGGTCTTATGGACACACATGTCGCTCAGACCATTTTCTGCAGTGGGTTTTGTCATCCTGTGTAGTACTGGCGAATAGTGTGACTCCAGTATGTGTTACAGATGTCATGGTGCCACTATGGGTGTCTACTGTCTGCTGTCATAACATTCGGCCATCCAATTCCCTTGCATGCTCACATCCATACCATAGATACAGGTAACAACACATTCTACTCCATTTGGCAATTGGTAGGTTGATTGACTTACCTTGAGGGTGTGCCAGACTTGCGGATGGTGCTGGAGGGCTGCCTATGTCGGATGCACATAGTACACTCCCTATATATGGTTGAGCACAGGTAGTGTCATGTTTGGCATCCCTTTTACTGTATGTGTGAGTCAGAGAGAGGTGTAATTCCCTGGGTCCCTACTGTGTCAGTGCATGTGCTATGAGTTACCTCTTTGCCAAGGCCGGGGCATACTGGGCATGCCTCCTTCTGCCTACTGGGGCAGGCTCAGGTTGTTCCTCCTCAAAGTCACTCTGTGCCTGTGCAGGCCTTGGCATTGGTGGATGGCTGTGTGGCCCTGCCTCATGCTGTTCCTGCTGCACCTGTTTCCGCAGGATCATATTGTGTAGCATAGCACATACCATAACAATTTGGGTACATGTAGCTGGTGAATAATGCAAGGCTCCACCGGATGTGTCCAAACACTGGAACTGTGACCTGACCATCCCAAACACATACTCTATTATATGTCTGGCCTGTGCGTGTGCCTCATTATGGCGTTGCTGTTCAGGTGTGTGTGCATTTCTGATGGGTGTCATCCACCACGGCTCCAGTGTGTACTTAGCATCCCCCACTAAGGTGACCGTAGGGGATGTCCACATTGGCAAATCTCTGGTACAGCTGCGTCAGATGCCATATGTGTGAATCGTCATAGCTTCCATGGCAGCCAGCACACACATTCGTTATAATGCCCTGGGCATCACATATGACCTGGCAGTTGATGGAGGGGATGCTTCTGCGGTTGATGTAGGCCCTACCCTGCTCACCGGGTGGTGTTTTGATGCATATGTGCATGCAGTCTATAGCACCCACTACCCCAGGGTATTCTGCTATTTGGTGGAAGAGATGCATATTGCTGGTCAACACCTCACATGTGTTGAGGAAATATATGTGCTCACTGGCCTGTGCTGACATGTCATCCAGGAACTGGTGGAATACTCTGGATGCTGATGCCTGTGAGATCCCCATGATCTCCCCAGTTGTGCTTTAGGAGGTACCTGTAGCTAGTATACCTAGGCCTACACATACCTTAGTATCCACTGGGATGCGTTCCCCTCGGCCAGTCAGGTGTGACCGACACAGCTGAACAATTTGCTGTAGGAGGTCTCTGTCCACCCTATAGCGCTCCACTATCTCCAGCTCATGTAGCCGCTGGTAGGTTACCCTGGGTCTGTACATTCTTCTCTGTCTCCTCACTGTGGGTTGTTCAGCAGCATTCACATCTTCACCACCCTCAGCCTCTTGCACATGTTGTTCTATGTTGCCTGCTGCGGCCCTTCTCATTGTGTAGGTTTGTTTGTTAAACGTTCCCCGCTTGTATACACCAGTGGTGTAGAGTGTGGGAAAAAACAGAGGGTAAGGTGTTTGCTTAGTTTAGAGTAGTGTGCTGGGCTGGGCTGGTCTGCTGCCTGTGTAATTGGCTGATTGTGATACATTTCACCTGCCAGCTATGCTAGTTTTCCTTGATTACCTTCCTACTGCTGTTTTCCCTTCCCATTGCCTTCCTGTTTAAGTTTGTGTGTGTGCCGTGCAAACAGAGTGCTCAAATGTGCACAGTGCTGCTATTTCCTGGTTTAACATTTTTTTCCTTTAAAACCCGGTGCGTGGTGCACACACCCACTTAGGCTTTGTAAAGAGTGCTAGGCAGGTTTAGACACACCATAGCACAGCTAAGCTAGGAGCAATCCCAAGCCACAGGGCTCCAATTCGCTTACAGTATGCCTGACACCCCCCCCATGATGTCACCTATATCCTAGTCTTGCACCCAGCTATTCATACTCTTACACTGTTGGGACCTGACTCACATGCTGGGGAAAACTGGGATTCACTATCCTTCCCCTCATTTGCATAGGATTGCCTGCTAATGTATAGTTACATGTCTCACACTGAGCCTCCCCTCTTAGCAACCATTACTCACTGGCAAGGTTGACTTCTGCCTGCCATTGACTTTAATGGCAGAATACTGATTTTAGTTAGAATGCTTATTTTAGGTTTATTTTCTTACCCCCCCCGATCCCATTTGCACACCGGTGCCCTATGCTTAAACGGCTGAGATCGGTGAAAAAAAATAACATTTGATTTTTTAAACAGTTTGCAATGCCTTCTTCTTCTTACGGCTTTTCCCAGTTAGGGGTCACCACAGCGGATCACCTGTCTGCTCATGATTGGCAATGGAGTTTTACAGTGTCGAGTTGCCAGCCCGGTGCTCAACCTTCCACAGAAGGCACACACATGCATGCACTCATACCCAGGGCCATTTAGAGTGTGCAGTCCACCTACAGGATGTCATTGGGATGTGGGAGGAAAACGGAACACCTGGAGGAAACCCACGTGACCACAGGGAGGACATGCAGACTCTGCAGAGAAGGCACCCCAGCTGAAAATTGAGCCGGAGAACCTCTTGCTGTGAGGTGGCAACAGTAACCGCTGCACCACTGTGGGGCCTTATACTTGGCCATTGGCATGCTTCCTCAATGATATGCAGCCTTTATTTGGAGCTGTCATAGCTCCGTTTTGGATTTTGCAGAAATTTACTCGGTTACTAACCAAGTACATTTTTGCGGATAGCACTTGTCTTGCACAGACTATGGCAAGCTTCCTGGATTGCAAAATCACCTCATTTGCATGGATTTCTCCTGGAAATTAGGTGATTTGCATACCAGGGCTTAGTCCGTGCATGATTAGTGCAGGAGCTCTCATGCACGTCCCTGCAGGCTGTTCCTGGATCGCACAGCAGACATATTGCTTGTCAGGGCTCCTGCACTAGTCATGCATGCCGTGCAGGGAATAGAGCATACTTTTAAGCCAAAATGTAGGTTTGTGCCAAACTCGAGATGGTTACTAAACTAGCCCCCGGATTCTCTATTCCCTGCACGGCATGAATGATTAGTGCATGCCAAACTCGAAATGGTTACTAAACTATCCCCCAGATTCTCTATTCCCTGCATGGCATGCACTAATCATGCACGCTGTGCAGGGAATAGAGAATCTGGAGGATAGCTTAGTAACCATCTCGAGTTTGGCACAAACCTACATTTTGGCTTAAAAGTATGCTCTAGAAAATCAAGCTTTATGTTTGAAGATATGGAACTGTGCAACCTTTATGGTCAGACTTTCAGTAGCACAAATACACCGAATTTCATTAAAGACAGAAATCAACAACTGTAATTTATATTTAGTTCAAAACATTCAGAAATAAACTCAGAACATACTTGTATTACATTCAAGTACAAGAACTTTGAATGATTCAGCATTACCTGAAGCAGATATTTCCTGTTCAGCTTTTTGGCTTTCCTTTTCTGTGACAAAGAAAAAAAGAAAAACAGGCTCAACTTTGTGGTGAGTGGAGACAGAATTTTAAATCAATATGTGATGATGTGGGGGAAGAGTAGGATAACAACAAAATCTTCAGTTGTAAAGGGCGATGATAGCACAGTGAAGGATGTGTGATGATTCATCAAAAAGTCTTTAATGACCATGTGAATGAAAGTTTCTTGTAAATATCAGCATTGCATATTAATACCTTTTGTCTTTGCTTATTTTATTTAGACTACTGTGGGTGTACTTCTGCTTAGGATGCTTTAACCTGATTCAGGCTGTAACAGCAGACCACCATAATTCCTTCGAGAATATAGTGCCCATATTTATTAAGCCAGCGTTCTTATTAAAACACCTACTTATAGTAATGGGATCTAACAAAAACAGCAAATGTTTTGAATTGATGTCACAGTCAGTGACACTAACTTTACACACACACACACACACACTTTTCTGGATTAGTGTCACACACTTAAACGACTGGTGCATACACACACATGCACACACACACGCACACACACACACACACACACACACACACACACACACACACACACACACACACATGCACCAGTGTTCAGTACATGCTGTTCACAGACTTTAGTTCTTCATATAATCTACAATGCATGTGTGCCAAAATTCATGTTTCCAAAAAAGCAGTTTTAAGTTGTAAATATAATTCAAGCATTCTGGTAATATCCTAAGGTACTCAGAATGTTTAAATTACAACATCTGATGGTGCTGATGTTACCCAAACATCAGTTATTTGCTATGTACTCTTCTGCTTGTAATGTATTTATCAGTGAGCTGTGCTCCAAGGAACTTTTCTCCATGCATTTATCTGTTGTTGGGTTGTGGTTTCCTTAACTTGACAGTAGTGTTGGGTTAGCCAGAGTTGGCTCAAGCCAAGAGCTTGAGTTTAAATTTGGCATGACCTCATGAAGCAGTGATGTAACGAACTAGAAACAAGCTAGCTAAGCCACAGTTCATTTTCACTTTTTTCAGTGTCTGTGTGTGTGTGTGTGTGTGTGTGTGTGTGTGTGTGTGTGTGTGTGTGTGTGTGTATGTCTAACTCATACCAGAATTGCAGGCTGTAGTTAGGTGCATCTCGTTCACATAAGATATGTACTACAGTTGGCTGAGACATCAGTGGGGAGTGGTATCAAGCTTCTGGTATATAAGGAGCCATTAGGTGTGAATTTTGAGTACAGAGATAATGAGATTGTTTTATGTTTTTTGTGATCACGGAAGAACTCTGGACAAACAATTCCTTTTATACTTGAGAATGATCCATACCATTTAGGGAACAGAAGTGTTAAGTAGAGTGTATTGTGTTTGGCTTGTCTGGAGTGTTTGTCATAGAGTGGAGCCTGAACTCTTGGTAAAGGAGCATAACATCACACCATATGTCTATTTATTTGGGGCCTGTTTGATTCACTGGGCTACCTTACAAGAATGGATCTGTTTTTTTCAATACATACATACATGCACATATACACACACACAGACACACAAATACACACGCACACACACACACACACATATATATATATATATATATATATATATATATATATATATATATCTGCTGGTGGCCTCAGGTATGCCTTACGCAGGACTTAATTTTAATTTTGTTTAGTCTGACGAGTGCACTAATTCTGGCTGCTGATGCATTTTAACTTATGCATATTGTTTGTTATTGGAATAATGGAACTGGCTGTGAGGTTAGACATAGATAAGCTGTTCTTCTTTTGGCTTTTCCCGGTTAGGGGTTGCCACAGCAGAACTCCGGTCCACTAATGATTGGCAGTAGATTTTTACAGTGCCGAGGTGCCAGCTCGATGCCCAACCTTCAATGAAGGCGCACCCATTCACGCATGTCTTTCGAATGCCACTCGACCACGGGGAGGACATGCAGACTTCACACAGAAGGCGGTCCTGCCGAGAATCCAATGGGAGAACCTTTTGCTGTGAGGCGACAATGCTACCGCTGCACCACCGTGGCTAGTATAGGTTAGACATAGATAAGAAGGCTGAGTAAAGATATTCTGATACAGTTATTCTTTGGCACCAAGTATAGCAATTTCTGTGGTGCTTAGAAGTATTCAGCACAACCGAGTGGTAGCCTATATTAAATGTAATAGGTCTCTGCCACCATACAGACTAAAGCTCTGCTTTCTCCATTCTGCTTTATGCTAGCTTGATGGTCAGCATAAGGTGACCATCAAGCTAGCATGAAGCAAGACAGAGAGCTTCTTTTTAAATAAGTTATGGTGCCTAACACAACAGAGTGCAGTAGAGTTGAATGCTATATTATTTGTAATACTTTTATCTCATTATACAGACTACAGTTCTGTTGCATATTGCTGTGTATTGATTGCCTGAGTATTATTAATAAAGAGTATGCAGTGCATGGAGATCTGCTATTAATAAACTATATGAAGTACTGTAACTGCACTCCAAAACCGGTGAAAAGGCAGGTTTGTTAAGCACCTTCTTGATATAAGAAACATGCTCAACACATATGATTATGAGCTGTTCACCTATCATAACTTGCTTATTATGTGTTTGAGAGATGGATACCAAAAAATAAGAGTGAACTTGGAGAGGTATATCTTTACATCCAAGTCAAGAGCACATAATTAAGGGTAATGTTCGGAGATGTCATCCTAATTATTTGTAGTGCATAGAGCTTTATTTGCTCCGGGTACTACTGGTTCCAGTAAAAAAAGTGCTAAGCGTGTTGCCGGTTTTCAAAACCATAAAGAGCTTACTGAGCACTGCCAGAAAGATTGAGTAACTTAGTCTCTTATGTTTACACTCACCTTCCATGCCCATCAACTGTCCAGATCTTTGCTTCATATATTTAGTCTTTTCTTCATAAAATATGTAGTTTTCTGACAAATTAATGAGGACTGAAGTTACTTCATAATGGCATACATTTAGATTTTGGATTTCACATCCTTCAGAAAATGCAAGCAAACACAAATCCTGTTATTCTAGCAACTTTCTAAGTTTATAAGTAGAAGTCAGGGACCTATTACCAGAACAGAGAAGAAAGGAAAAATAAATCCTTGTAGTTGTTTGCTGGTCAGTATTAACAGATTTGACTGCCTAGCGTGAGACCTGACCTTAGCAAGTCAAGTAGGGAGAGCCTAACATTTGCTAACATTGAGTCTCAAACTACAGTGGCATTTAACTGATTTGTCTTTCTTCAGATATCAGAGCATAATCATTACACTCCATGCACTGCTGTTAATCTTGTGCAACAACATTAACAGCAGTCAGCATCCATTCCCGAAGTGCAGCAGAAAATGCAAAGATCTTTAAACACTTAAATGCTACCTTCAGCTTTTACAGAAGATTTGCTGTTTTGTGCTAGCTGCTGTCTTTGGGGCAGTAGTAAGTGAGCTACAGTTTTCAATGCTGTAAAACATTTGGCTCATTTTACTCTATCTGTTGTAGAGTATGGGATCAGCTAAAATTCAGTCTACAATAAAGAATTATGATCTCTCTCTGACCATTATCCAGCATGCAATGTGCTCTTGACATGAATGTCAAGCATCACCACTTGAGCTTTACTGTCAGGGTGAATATTCTGACTTTCATGTCTCAAACACATAACAAACTGATCATGAACCAAGACTCTCCCCGGGATTCATGAAGCTTCCGCCAGGTGCAGGTGTAGTGTCGGCGCTCTAACACCAAATATGGCCGCCGAGCAATTCAGGTACGAGCTGTTTCCACGTGCACTACCTGCATACGCTATGCTCGCACAGCTCCTGGTGCCTGTATGCTAATAACCCCATGTGCAGCAGTGTAGCATGCAAATGAAGGTATATAGCAATTCAGGAAGTGGTGCAGGTGTAGTGTAAGCATGCAGAAATGTAAACCGAAAAAAAACGGTTTACATTTTTCAAACATAAAATCAAAGCCATGACAGTGGACCAAACTCACGTATTATACTTTTAATATATGTCAGTGGATAAATATATAGCCATTGGCATAAAACAACATGCACAAAATATGAAAAAGAACATTTAATATTATGCCCACACTAACGCGAAGTTAAAGCGCAGGTCATCGGTGCGCAAAGGGGATCGCAAGGAATATACAAAAATATAGAATAAAACTGCAATGAAACACATATCACGATTTCCCCATAATAGTCAATGGCAGGCATGCTACACCATACTCATGGCGCAAGGGTTGCTAAGGGGCAGTGACAGTGTTATACGCAGTAGCTAGGAATTAGTAGGCAATGCTATGCAAATGAGAGGAGTAATACTGAATTGCAGATTTCCCGCTGGTGTAAGGATGCACAAAGCAGCATAGCGTTATAACATCGTGGTGAGCCCTTGAGATAAAAATTACATCAAGAGAGGGGTGTGTCGCCATTGCTGTAAGCACATTGGAGCATTGCTAACCCGGTTTGCCTGTTGCTAAACAAAGCTGCAGGATAGGGGTGTGTTGAAGTAGCCATAGCTTTGCTTAGCTGAGAGCAAACAAGGTAACTGAATGTGCATGTGAACGTAGATGAAAATGTGCTGTAAGCCCGGTAAACGGTTGTGCGCGGCATGCACCAGAGTGGAAATAGGAAGGATACGGGAAAAAGATAAGGAAAAACTGCAGCATGGAAATAGGAGTACAAATGAGTAATTAACACCTAGGAACCCACAGTGGGCCATTGATAACAGCTAACAAGGCTGCTAGCAGCTACCTGCAGAACAGGAAAGGGAAGGTGCTGTACTGCAATGAAAACAGAACTGTCACAGCAGAACAAAGCAAAATTGCAGTAGATCAGCTACATAACACATTTTGCAACACATTCCTGGGTAGGGAAAGTGCAAAACAAGAAAGCCAGCAGCTGGATGCATGCCTGTTAATGGGAGGGGATTTGGGTTGAAAAGTGAAATAAAGGGCAACAGATAAATAATGGCAGGCAAGTATAATTCAACACCAAAGGCCCCACAATTGCGGTACTTGCTGTAAAACACATACTTAAGATACCCTGCAGCTGGAATTGCACATACACACCCAATGACATCAGCAGCATCCATAGCACAATAGTATAAAGTGTGAAAGCACCTCACACACATTTGTGTATTCCCAAACACTCTGCACCATCAGTGTAAACAGACGGGGAACATTTAAAATGTACATGTTAGGGGCTGCCATAGCTTTGATTCATCAGCATGTGTTAGAGACTGAAGGTGGTGTGGAGGATGATGCTGACAACCACCTCAGGCACCGGAGGAGGAGAAGAGTGTTCAGACCAAGGGTAACCTACCAGGGGCTAAATGATCTGGAGATAGTAGAGCATTACAGGGTGGACAGGGACACCATACAGCAACTTGTTGAGCTGTGCCGGCCACGCCTCAGAGCGAGAAATAACAGAGGGGAACCCATCCCAGTGGACACGAAGGTATGTGTAAGCTTGAGAACAGTAGCCACAGGTACCTTCCAAAGGCCAACTGGGGATATCCTGGGGGTCTCACAGGCATCAGCATCCAGGGTACTCCACCAGTTCCTGGATGCCATGTTACCATATGCCAATGAGCACATATACCTCCCCCGAACACAGGAGGAGTTGGCCAGCAATATGTGTCTCTTCCACCATGTGGCAGAATACCCGGAGGTACTGGGTGCAATAGACTGCACATACATACACATCAAGTCACCACCCAGTGAGCAGGGTAGGCGCTACATAAACCACAAGGGATACCCCTCCATCAACCGCCAGGTCATGTGCAATGCCCAGGGCATTATCATGGAAGTGTGTGCTGGCAGCCCTGGAAGCTATCACAACTCCCACATCTGGCATGCCTCACAGCTGTATCAGGTATTTGCCAGGGGGTACATCCCATATGGCCATGTGGTGGGGGATGTTGGCTATGCACTGGAACCATGGATAATGACTCCCATCAGAAATACACACACACCCATGCAAGAATGCCATAATGAGGCACACGCACAAACCAGAATCATCATGGAGCATGTGTTTGGGGTGCTGAAATCACGGTTTTGTTGCTTGGACATATCTGGTGAAGCCTTGCAGTACTCTCCAGGCACATGTGCCCACATCTTTATAGTATGTGCCATGCTACAAAATATGATCCTGCAGAAACAGCTGCAGCAGGGACAGAATGGTGAAGGCCCTCACAGCCCACCACCGTTGCCAAGTGCCCCACAGGCACAGAGGTACTCAGACCATGAACACGCTGAGCCAGCCCCAGTAGGCAGACGGAGGCGTGCCCAGTATGCCCATGCCTTGGTAAAAAGGGAATGTATAGCACACACACTGACAGTGCAGGCACCTATGGACTGACACCCTTCTCCACCTGCACACACAGTAAACATGGATGGCACACACACAAGACCACCTGTAAATTGTCATGTATAGGTGGTCTGCAATGTACATCCTACAGAGGCAGCCCTCAACTATTGCACACACAACTGCTATTGGCACAAGGTAAGTCAACACCTGAACAGTAAATTAAGCTATCAACATGTGCTGATACTGTATGTATAGGTTCATACGTATATAGGTAGGTACTTGGCTAACTACTCAAGGCCATTCATACGCCTAGCTGAAATGTGTCAGCTGTCACCACCCCATTGATTAACTAACTGTCCCTATGTGGAGCAGAGCCAATTGCAGGATCCCTGGGGTGTAACCACTGTTCCCCATCCACTCTGCAAGGTGTCCTTGGAGTGTTAGTGAGGAGCTCCGTATAATGTAATCAGGGATGTAGTTCCAAAGCATGGGGAGTACCTGTGACAGGAATCTGTCACTCCAGCATCTTTCAGTTATGGTTGTGGCAAGGTTTAGCTCATTACAGTGTGTGGCTCACTGAGACATGGATTCCCATAAGTGGAGCATATCCATTAAGCCTGACTTGGACATGTCTTTGTTGGCCAGCAAAGATCATCTCTGAGTAAACGAGATGCCACTGAGTAATGCAAGAGTTCATGCAGTCTGGCAGCATAAGACACATGTCTGAGGCCAGTAATGCTCTTGGCGAGGTATGTTCATGGACCCTCCAACTGTTGGATGTGTCTTCTGAGGTACATCCCAAATGGGTTATCATACTCAATGATGGGATTGATGAGTGATGAGTAAAGGGGCACAATAACCTCAGTATGTCTAGATTCAAACCCTTAAGTAATCAGATGGCCTACATAGAAGGATGTCCTAATTACTTTGGAGATATGATTGTCAAAGGAGAGATTACTGTCTAATGTAGTCCCCACATACCCATTACCTCATCTGTATTAAAGTGGCTGCCACTCATGTGTTAATATGTGGGTGTTTAGTTTTCCCTACATGGAATGACCATGCAGTTTGTGGCCTTTAGCTGGAGGCGATGACTTTAAAACCCTGTGTTGGTCTATGTGAGGCCCCTTGAAGGACGTTTGTGACAGCTGGACTGTCAATTATGGCTCCCAGTTTGCAGTAATTGCCAAACACTTTCTGCTGCAGTCCACCTGTGTTTGCCTGTACCTCTGAGAAGTATATGGCAACAATAGGGGTTCCAGGACTGAGTGCTGTGGGACACCAGTTGTGACTGGTTACAAGTTGGACCTGGAGGCTGCTAGGCTTACCCTGTGGGTTCTGTGTGTAAGCCTGTTGGCAACCCAACCTGTGATGTATGGGTGTATGTACTGGCTTGTGTGTTTATAAATAATACCTGAGTGGGGAATGGTGTCAGAATCCTTGGCTAGGTCCAGGCAGTATGTATGAACTACCACACCCCTCACCTAAAGTCTAGGTGACTGTAAGACATCAAACAGGTTCAGTAGGCATGATCTGCACTCAATCAAGCTGACCTGGGTTGGGTCGAGTGTCTGGAGGTTCCCAATGTCTCTGTTAATGAGTTCCATGATGATATGCTCCATAAATTTGCAGACCAGGCTAGTCAGGCTTATAGGGCAATAGTTCCTGGGGTCTGATGTGGCGCCACCTTTGTGGAGTAGGATAACTGTTGCTGTGCGCCACTCTGTGGGTATGTAGCCTGCAGAGAGGCTGGGTCTGACAGGTGTGTTTAGGTGAGGGGTTAGTTCATTTAGAGCTCTTGTAAGACACAGCCTGGGACACTGTCCTGTCCCATTGAGGCTGTGTTTGTGGCTTTGGATAGGGCTGTTTTAACCTGTGTGTCGGTGATTGCTGGGGCTGTACATTCTTCTGGTATGGTTATGGTCCATTTAAGGTTTGAGAGGAGTGTGAAGTTTGCACTGAACCTGTCTGCCAAAATGTTGGCAATATCAGTCAGTTCAGTGTATTTTGTGCCAGTCTGCACCAACTCAGAGCAGATCTGAGAGTTCCCACTTAGGTTCTTGACATAGCTAAAGAACGCTTTGTGGTTATCTGTAGGGTCCTTGGGAAATTGTCTTTTGAAGCTAGCCTTGGATGATTTCATGAAGGATCGTAGTTTCTTCCTGATACTGATCAGGGATGTCTGTCCTTCTAGGGATTTCGCTCTTATCTGTACTAGTTTCCTCCTTCTATTGTAGAGCCTATTTATGGCAGGGGTCCACCAGACTGGTTTCCTTTTCTTGGAGGAGTGAGTCTAGGTTTGACTTGGGATAGCATGATCCATGCATTCCTGCAGATGATCATAGAGAGCCATTGTATAGGTTTCAGCATCTTGGACAGCATTGTCCATTGGCGTGCGGGCTGTGAACCTTTCCACCTTGGGCTTAAGCAATGTGAAATCTGCTTTGGAAAAGATTTTCACAGTGGTTTCCTTGTTTGGGGTTGTGGGCGGAATGTGAATATCCAGAGTGATTAGTCTACAGTCTGATCTAACCAGCGAGGGGTTGACGTCAGGTGTGGAACACCGGTCTCCCATGTTGGTGATGACCAGGTCCAATATGTTGTTCCCTCTGGTGGGGGTGTAGACCAGTTGTTCAAGGGTGTTTGAGTTTAGAAATTATAGGAAGCACTGGGCAAGGGAGTTAGTACTTGAGTAGTTCTCCCAGTTAATGTTTGGGTAGTTGAAATCACCCAGTAGTAGGGTGTTTGGTAGGACCTGCATATTTCTCAGTGTCTCCAGAAATGCGGAATGTGGGTCCTGGGTCATGGTGGGGATCTGTAGCAAGCTACAATTTGGATTGCAGTTTTGCCCATTGTCAGTTGCACTTGGATGATCTCTGATGCATCGTGCTGCGCCACTAACCTGGAGGTGTGAGTATCCTTGATGAATATGGATACACCCCCGCCTTTTGTGTTCTGGTCTGGGTTCTGTGACCGAAAGGTGTGGTATGAGCTATAGCCTGGTGGTGTTGGGGTGCTCTCTGGAGCCTTAAACCGGGTGCCTGTTATTGCACAGATATCAATGTTCTTCATACTGAGGAGTGCCTCGAGTGTGTGAAATGTGAGGTTTAGACTTTTGGTGTTGAGTAGCACTACCCTTAGTTTCTGGTTACTTGTGCTATGTACGGTGGTGGTTTTGTGGGTGGGTAATATCCACCTCTCTACTATTGTTTGCATTCAATGACAGCTGTGCTTGTGTACATGTTCTGCAAATGTGTACTGACCCTTGTTACAGGGCTGTGCCAAATGGCTATGTCCACACCTACATAGAGTGGATATTGACAGTAGGGACACACTGGTTGAACGTGTAGATTTGTGTAGCCTAACCTCTTATTGCCAGACTAACAGCTGCTTGGAAATATGTTGACAGTACTGGTAATGAAACAGGGTGCATATAATTTTTAACTCCAGTGTGACATCTGCAGTAGGCATGTAAGATGTTGGAAACTGCTGCCCATGTGTAATAGCAGCTTCATAGGTGATGGTGTACACTATCTGATTATATCCTGATCATGTCGATAGCAGCAGCAGAGTCTATTGATATTTGACTCTGTGTGGGTAGTGGGTGTCTGTGCCCAATAGAGCTCATGGTTATGCTGGGTATGTGAGTTTATACTCAGACAAGGATACAGCCCTGTTCACACTTGCATCATCTGTAGTCAACTATCAGGATGTGATGTGGCCCTCAGACGGGGATTGCTACTAAAGGTATCTACTATGTTCCTGTAATAGCTAGTGTTGCCACGTCCATAACTCAAATATTTTCATGTGAGCATCACTGTCTAAAACATCTTCATAAGCAGTAAGTATACTAAATACAGTATGTGGTACTTGTAGTACTGAATGCTCATACAGGCATGTCCACTACTCAGCTACTGGTGTTTACTAATGTCAGCTTTGTGTATGTGGCCATCCTGGGGGAATGCAATCTCTATGCCATGTACACTGCCAAACCTGCCTAACACCATACTCCACACATTGTCTGGGATGCAGCTACAGGGGTGATCTTGGAGGCAGTCCATACTACACCCATAACTGGACTAGACACTCAAGAGGTGTAGGCTAACACATGCATCTCATCACCACAACCAACACATACCCTTACCAGAACACAGTAAGGACACACACACATTCCACCAGATATCACACACATCCACAGAGGCCTCTAAGTATCTAGCCAAGCAAGAGGCCAACCAAGTTGGAATAGACAGACAACAGCATACAAAGACTGTACGACATAGTTCACATAATTGTGTCACACCTCAGAACACATGGCTGGAAACATGGCCAACAGTACTCATTTGTGAACGCAAACCCTAGCACTATGTTACACACAAGCTATATGAGGGCAAACATACTGTCAACAGCCTGTCTGCTATGATTAGCCACATACCCATACACTCCAACCACCTTTCGAACTACACACATGTCTCTGGCATATGCTATGTTGTTGTGCAGGACCTGTGATGCAGTAGCCTGGACTGCATCGAAACACATGTAGGAACTGACAGGTCATGTAACCCATGTGGGTATGTCCCAAGGCCTGGGTAGCATTGAGCCAGTGGCCAGAATGATGCAGCAGTACAGGGACAAGGATTTTATTCTACAATTGTGAAATTTACTGGTGTAATTCAGAGTATCTAGCATCTCTCTGCCTGGGATAACATGGTTGGTAGACCATGATGCTTTGCAAGACAGGGCCTGCGCCTGTCACCCTTGAGAATCTGGATACTGACAACAGCCCATGCTTCCCCTATAGTGCCCTCATGATGCCTGGTTCAAGTGAAAGTCCACTGGTGCAACAGGGACAGCCAGGAAATAAACTGTGCATCTTGCTACTCAGTGATACAAAGCAGGTACTCAATATGGGCTCATTTACGGCAATCTTTAACATGGAGAACATATTTGTGCAGTGACTTGAGATATAGTTCAATGCTTTGGAGAGCACCCCTGCATGATCATGTTATAACACATACCTCACCTCTTGGCCAACATCCTTTATTGGAACACATGGGCCACAGGTGTGTCCATCTTCCTGAGGGATATGTACACCCCCACGCAGGTTGCACTTGCACAATGTAAGATGCATTATGCTGAGCAACTACCTTTGTGCCAAAGTGTAATCCAAATTGCACCTTGTGACAGATCATCCACCATGCCTCAGAAATCCCAACTGTCATTGTGCTGTAATGGGGAATACCAGTTGTGAGACAGGACACCATAATCATGGCCACTCAGCTATCCCATTATGAACTGGGAAGACTCATCATGTACCAACACATGTGCTCAATGCATGTTGGATATCATCAGCACCAATGACCTGGAGCACCATAGTCACACCAACAGGGCTAACACTATGCCACACATGTTCAGTCTTCAAAGCCAATGTTATGCTCCTTAAGAGTGAAGTGGTGACTGTCATGGCACCCATGCAGATGTACAATGCATGTGCAAATGCTGGGTCCTACACAAATGCACTTTAGGCACTCACATATGTGCAGTGATCATGCCATTGAAACAGAAACAGGATTCAAACAAACACAACCATGAAGGCAAACTGGTGGTACCCTGCCTTAAACTGTACCACAGAAGGTAGTAACTGTTGCAAGGGTCAACACACATGAGTGGAAGTTGATCCATGGTCAGCCTCAGTAAAATGCAGATACACCATATAATGCCACGCAAAGCTACTGTGAAACTACTCATCCACATATTATGAGGCCAAACACAGAGGATTCCATAGCTGTGTCACGAAACATAATGGCAACAACAAGACCTGCTGTGCTTCATAGTACTATGGCATGAGAGGTACTGCACCTACGGAAATAGCACCTGTTCAGCCAGATAGGGTCTTGTATAACATAAACCCACTGCCCCCCCAACAGGTACACATTCATATATCCATGTACACTACAGAGCCCCTGTAATAACAACTATGCAGGTACAAACTGCACCCTCTAATGCCATACATACAGGCTGCATGGGACCTGTCCACATTCCAGGTTATATCCTACACAAATGTCAAAACAATCTGCTCCCCACATAAACATCTTGTACAATCATAGCTTCATGTCAGGCTGTGTACACACTGAATGGTGCACAGCAACAGTCATCTGTTAATGCTATCAATATCCGAGGGACCCTGGTATGTGTACAGCTGACCTAGTTACAAACAGTGGTATCATTGCATTGCATAACATATAATGTAACTGGGTCAGTACATGGGTACTCTGCACAGTTGTTGTAGGACTAGGTACAGTCCACAAGTCAAAGGTTACTTGGTGTTGTTCCATTACATGTCTTCCCACATGTATGGATGTGTGTTGGTGGTCTGAGGACATGATGATGTCTGAGGATTACATCCTAGAATGCAGCTTTTGACATTGTGACCTGCACCTGGCACATCTGTGATGATATATGTTGGAGTACTGGTCTGTACATGTGAGCAGCCATTATGAATGTGGGGACACCACCACCTGGAGTGGTCCATACCAGTGTTATGGCCCACATGTCTGGCTCTGAGTTATATGGTGGTAGTGCTATTGTGCACAACAGAGCCTTCAGACAGGTGTTCCACACTGCACAGATGTCAGTATTCCCCATTGTAGGTTCAACAGTGAGCAGCTGTGATTATGACAGCAACACATCTAGCACTGGTTAGCATAAGCATACAATGCGATTGTCTTCTAGGTGTCAGTGTGTTATCCTGTGTTTAGGTCATTTGCCTTGGAATGGCACTATATGGGCAAATGTGAACGAGGTATTATCGACACTCCCTTGAATCATGGATGCATGTGATCTGTGACAAAGGCTTGTCTCAGTCATGTCATCCCAGACTGACAGACACTGGACAACCTCGTAATTACAGCAGGACATTGGCTCATTGTGTTGGTCAAGCAGTTGCCATTCCTAACATGAAATCACTGTGAGTGGTAGTATTGTGCTTTATATAAACTGATACATCTAAGGTGTCGGACAGCAGCAGGCATTGTGTAGATGACCAGTGTCAGATACATGTAGTGCAGTGTTCCTGCTAACAGTGACAACTACTAACACTGGAGACCATTACAACATGTTCTGTACATCTAACTGTATGAGCATGGCCACTGTGGCCTTCCGTGTTAAGAATCAGAGTACACCCTAAACAGCCCTGTGCTACAAAGTGTATGAGCATGCCCAGTATAACCTTGTGTATTTGGACTCATAGTGCATTCCAAACAGCCCTGTGCTACTGTGTTTGAGCATGCCCACTGACACCTTGTGTAAGTTATGTGCTTCTATGTGTATGAGCATGGTGATTGTAACCCTGTATAGTGATAGTAGTCGTCCATTCCATGGAAGAGCATACTCCTGTTTGGGATGGACTCCTATGTTAAACACACAGGTTCCCAGCTATGTACATTGTAACTGTCAGCATCCCTGTTGATGTCCGCAATCCTAGAAGGTCATGATGACTACCTTGGCATGCGCAATCTCTGTGGCGCAATTTGTAACTGCGTAGTACTGAAATAGTGATCTTTAGATAGGCAGGTGTTCTGATCCCATCACTGGTGTGTGTGTGTGTGTGTGTGTGTGTGTGTGTGTGTGTGTGTGTGTGTGTGTGTGTGTGTGTGTGTGTGTGTGTGTGTGTCCTCCTGCTGGTGGACAGAGCAATGATTTTTAGAGTACTCACACTCCGTACATTTCCTATACTCAACTTTGGCAAGGCTGATGATGTCACCCCCCCTAGGAATACACTTCTGGGATTGCTGTAACCCAATAATCTCGATAGTGTATTTTGTAACTGTGGAATGCTGTAGTGTGATAAAGTAGATAGGTCGGTGTTCTAATCTCAGACATGCCGAGTATGTGTCCGTCTGCTGGTGGACAGAACAATTCTTTTTAGAGTACTCACACTCCATACAATTCCTATACTCAGTTTTGGCAGGGCTGATGATGTCACCCACCTAGGAATACTCCTCTGGGATTGCTGTGACCCAGTAATCTTGATTGCGCATTCTGTAACTGCGTAATGCTGTAGTGTGATAAAGTGGTTAGGTCAGTGTTTTAATCCCAGACATGCCAAGTGTGTGTGTGTGGGTGTGTGTGTCCATCTGCAGGTGGACAGAACAATGCTTTTTAGAGTACTCACACTCCGTACAATTCCTATACTCAACTTTGGCAAGGCTGATGATGTCACCCACCTTGGAATACTCCCCTGGGATTACTGTGACTCAGTAATCTCAATAGCATGTTCTGAAACTGCGTAATCTTGTAGTGTGATAAAGTAGTCAGGTAGGTGTTCTATTCCAATGCATAGCAGCTGTGTGTGTTTGTCAGTCATATCCTATGTGTTGGTGACTGTGAGCGGCTAGCCACTGGATGTGTTGAGGAGAGTGTTTTGTTGTTTCCCTATATAGTGGCCATAAATGTCACAATCAGCCAAGAGACTGGGTTGGCAAGACATACCCATACATTTGGCAATAGGCCTGGTGAGTAAAGTCAGCAACCCTAATATTACCCTGAATACAGTCTGAACCAATTTGTCGCACAGAAACACACTTGCCTTGGGATTAACACCAATACATAAAACAGGTGTCGCTGGTGGTTTTCTTTTCATTCTTGTTTAATGCTTTGGTGTCATGAGTTTTTTTCTTGAGATATATATTCTATATCCATGTATGTATGTATATATATATATATATATATATATATATATATATATATATATATATATATATATATATATATATATATATATATATATATATATATATATATATATATATATATATATATATATATATATATATATATATATATATATATATATATATATATATATATATATATATATATATATATATATATATATATATATATAGGTCTACCTGATAACACCGACAAGCCAAAACATAGACAACGAAATAACCGACCACGACAAAACCGAAAGTTCAAAACACAAAACTTCACATGCCCGACAAACTAAAATCCCGACAATCAACAAAACAAATACATTTCACAAAAAACACACACACAACACAAGCACACCAGAAACCTTACAAACCTACACTAAACCTTACATACACAACTATCTATGCACTAACCTTCACCCAAACCCTAACCCTAAGGTCCATCACTATCGCACACTTACCTTACCTGCATCTTAACCCTAACTCACTTAATTCGCCCCTAACCCTTAAGTCTGTCACTATCTCACACTTACCTTACCCGCACCCTAACCATAACTCAATAAATCCGCCCCTAACCCTCAAGTCTGTCACTATCGCACACTTACCTTACCCACACACTAACTCTAACTCACTTAACCCACCCCTAAACCTAAATTCCATCACTATCGCACACTTACCTGACCCACACCCTACCCTGACATCCGTCACTATCACACACTTACCTTACCCACACCCTGACCCTAACGTCCATCTCTATCGCACACTTACCTTAACATGTCGATGTTCTCAGCGTCGGGATTCTCAACTTTTGGTCTTCTCTGTTGTCGATCTTCCAGTGTCGGTGTTCTCGTTGGCGTTGTGGACTTTTGGCATTTTCAGGTAGACCTATATATATATATATATATATATATATATATATATATATATATAGATATATGGACATTAACACACATACAACTACGTGATGGAATACATGTCCTATACTGTTGAATGCCTGTGCTGGATGATATGTACGTGATAACATCAAATGTATGTATATCTGTCATGGCTTAGTGGTAAAACACATCGTCTGTGGTATGCAGGGTCCTGGTTTCAAGCCTTGCAGAGGCCGGTTGTTTTGTTGCTGGGCAGAACAAGGGCTGTTGAATACGGTGTGAGCAAGGCACTTTTAAGCAGTTGTGTGCGGGTTTGCACAATGGTAAGCAGTGGTTAGTTTAGAGGAGGCTCAGTATGTGTCATGTAACTATGCATTAGCAGGCAATCCTATGCAAATGAAGTAAGGGATAGTGAATCCTGGTTATCCCCAGGGTGTAAGGCAGATCCCAAGAGTGTATGTGTATAGATAGCTGGGTACAGGACTCGGATATAGGTGATATCATGTGGGGTGTGTCAGGCATACTGTACATGGATTGGAGCCCTGTGGCTTGGGATTGCTCCTAGCTTAGCATGGCTAAGCTATGGGTGTGTCTACACCTGGCTAGTGCAATTGAGAGGGACAACAGCAGTAGGAGAGTAATCAAGGTGAACTAGCTGAGCTGACAGGTGATATGTATCAGAATCAACCAATTACAGGGGCAGCAGACCAGCCCTGCCCAGAACACTACTATAAACTAAGAAAACACATTCCCCTCTGGTTTTTCCACACTCTACACCATCAGTGTATACATGCGGGGAAATTTTAACAAACAAACCTACAAAATAAGAAGGACTGCAGCAGGCAACATAGACTAACATGTGCAAGAGGCTGAGGGTGGTGAGGATGTGAATGCCGCCAAACAACCCTGAGTGAGGAGACAGAGAAGAGTGTACAGACTCAGGGTAACCTACCAGGGGCTACATGAGCTGGAGATAGTGGAGCGCTATAGGGTGGACAAAGGCCTCCTACAGCAGATTGTTGATCTGTGCCGGCCACACCTGACACATCAAACAGGCAGAGGGGAACCCATCCCAGTGGATACCAAGGTATGTGTGGGCCTACGTATACTAGCCACAGGTACCTCCCAAAGCACAACTGGGGATATCATGAGGATCTCACAGGCATCAGCATCCAGAGTATTCCACCATTTCCTGGATGCCATGTCAGCACATGCCAGTGAGCACGTATATTTCCTCAACACATGTGAGGTGTTGACCAGCAATATGCTTCTCTTCCACCAAATAGCAGACTACCCTGGGGTAGGTGGTGCATAAGCCTGCACGCACTTATGCATCAAAGCACCACCCGGTGAGCAGGGCAAAGCCTACATCAACCGCAGGGGCATCCACTCCATCAACTGCCAGGTCGTATGTGATGCTCAAGGCATTATAATGAATGTGTGTGTTGGCTGCCCTGGAAGCTATGACAATTCAGAAATATGGCATGTGATGCAGCTGTACCACAGCTTTGTCAATATGGACATCTCCTACGGTCACCTAGTGGAGGGTGCTGGGTACCTACTGGAGCCGTGGCTGATGACACCCATCAGAAATGCACACACACCTGAACAAGAACACCATAATGAGGCACACGCACAGGCCAGACATATAATAGAGCATGTGTTTGGGATGCTCAGGTCATGGTTCCGGTGTCTGGACACATCCGGTGAAGCCTTGCAGTATTCACCAGCTAAATGCACCCAAATTGTTATGGTATGTGCTATGCTACACAATATGATCCTGTGGAAACAGCTGCAGCAGGAACAGCATGGGGCAGGGCCACACAGCCCCCCAACAATACCAAGGCCTGTACAGGCACAGAGTGACTCAGAGGAGGAACAACCTGAGCCTGACCCAGTAGGCGGAAGAAGGTGTGCCCAGTATGACCTGGTCTTGGCAAAAAGGCAACGCATAGCACATGCACTGACACAGTAGGGACCCAGGGTATACCACCGTCTCTGACTCGCACAGACAGTAAAAGGGATGCCAAACATGACACTACCTGTGCTCAGCCATGTATAGGGAGTGACTATGTGCATCCGACATAGGCAGCCCTCCAGCACCATCCTCAAGTCTGGCACACCCTCAAGATAAGTCAATCAACCTATCAATTGTCAAATGTAGTAGAATGTGTTGGTACCTGTAGCTATGGTATGGATGTGAGCATGCAAGGAATTGGGTGGCCAAATGTTAAGGCAGCAGACAGTGGACACCCATAGTGGCACCATGACATCTATAACACATACTGGAGTCACCATAGTAGCCAGTACTACACAGGCTGACAAAACCCACTGCAGGCAATGTGCTGAGTGTCATGTGTGTCCATAAGACCCACACAAGTCTCAACCAGCTGAACAGGTGTAGACCGACACAAACAAATGCTATACTATGGCCTCTGAATGTGCCCTTTGGGTAACCCCTCCCACAGACCCACACAGACAAACTACATCAGGCCAGGCAGTTGGATGTAGGTCATGAAGGCTAGGAAGTCAGATGTTGGTAATTAAAGCTAAGATCTGTAGTACATTGGTATGCCTCTAGCCAGCACAATAGGTAAGACTGCACACTGAAATGGAGTGCCTGACATATCAGTACAGTACTAGCAAATGTGTACAAGTGTCAGGTGTGCCCCCCATCCAACGTACACTTATAGCAACAGTCAGGTGTGCCCCCCTGCTTCTGTGTAGGAATGTAGATACAGTCAGGTGCCCCCCCCACAGAAATGTAGCAACAGTCAATGGTACATGACCAATGGATACTCTGCAGACACAGCATACTACCTGTTGGTGTACAACACAAAAGTCAGCACCACAGTACAAACTACCTGGACATGTAACACATGCGATACAGATGGCCATACTGGGCATGCTCACACACTTGAAGGTATGAAGGTAATGTCAGTCGACAACATACTGAATGGTCATACTGGGCATGCTCACACACTCAAACACATTAAGGCCATGTCTGCAAACACCAGTGGTCCGGACATATCTGGCGGTCACAGTTCATAGTGCAGACACATGTTAGTATGCACCACTCCTGCTTTGCACACACAGTGGATAGGAATACAGGCATATATGTAAGGACAACACACTATAATACATCAAAGGTAGACAGACATATATGTGTGGAAGAGGGTGACCGTGACAAGGAGCCATCCAGGCCTGTCTCATCCAGCACACAGCCAAAGGGCCCCAAGCACATGAGGTGCAGATGTTATTCACTGCAGATACTAGCCACCTGTATTTATTTTATTTTATTTTTATTTTATATAAATTTGTTGACCAGGAGTGTCCGACTGGACATAGGTCTATTTTCAGCGGAGGCCCGGGGAGAAAAGCTCCACAGTTAAAATAAACAGACTAGTTACATTGGATTACATAGTGATTAACAATTTAACATAGCAATTACTTACAACATATTTACAGATGAAAAACATAGTACATCAGTAGACAACTAGAATCTTTATCTGTGAAGTACATAACAGACATTAACAAATGTTACAATGAGAAGTTCCTGCTGTATAATAAGTACTAGGCTTATGAACATCTGAGCTTGCTATAATCAAGGTAGTTAGTGAAGTGGAAAGAAAGGTAGTGGTTGGATGGGGTGGATGATATTAGAGTGGGAGTTGCAAGGGCATAGCCAGCATGTTTTTAGGTGCGCTTTTAGTAAAGTTTTGAAGTGGGTGCATGATTGTACGGAGGTAATTGTGGGTGGGAGTGAGTTCCATAATTTGGCTATGGTGCAAGAGAATAGTGCTTCACCAGCAGAGTTATTGGCTTTAGTGATCTGCAAGTGATTTTTTTGCTGGATCTTAGTGGTCTGGTGGTGCAATAGGGTTGGAGTAGATTCTGGAGGGATGGGACATTTAGTGGATGGTTTACTAATTTGTGGGTGAGTGAGAGTTGATACCACTGAAGGAGGTGAGGGAGTTCAAGCCAGCTCAGTTCAGCAAGTGAGAGACAGTGGTGACTACGGTAGGATGCCCCTATGGCGAATTTGGAGATTTTGTTGTAGCAGGTCTCTAGCTTGTTTAGATCGCATTGCCTTAGGTTGGTATATATTGGAGAGGCATAAAGTAGGGTGGAGATAAGGTGGGAATTTGCTATTGAAATCTTTGCTGCTTTGGTGAGAAATTGCTTATTTCTGTATAACGCTCCTAGTTTTTTGTGGACTTTTTTTATGGTCATGGATATGTGAATGTCAAATTTTAGTTTATTGTCTATTTCCACTCCTAGCAATTTGGTGTATTCAGTTGGGTATATAGTGGTGTTGTCTTTTGCTGTGATGTTAAAGTGAGAGTTGTTTTGAGTATGTTTGGTGGGTTGGAAGATGAGTAGTTTAGTTTTGTTTGGGTTGAGTATTAATTGGGCATTGGATAACCATGTTTCAACAGAGGAAAAGGCTTCCTGTGTGACTTTTTGCAGTTTTGGTAGGGACTGAGCTGAGCAGATGATGGTTGAGTCATCTGCATATTGTATGAGTGTGCCATGTTTGGTGGCAGAGGCTAGATTATTGGTGTAAACAGAGAAGAGTAGGGGTCCAAGGATGGATCCTTGGGGAACCCCTACGGAGACAGGTAGTTGGGGAGATATGTCATTATGCCATACAATGGATTGTTGGCGGTCAGACAGGTAACTCTGAAACCAGTTGGTGACTGATTGTTAGAAGGATAGGTTATTGAGGACAGAGATAAGTTGCTAGTGTGGGACCATGTCAAATGCTTTAGATAGGTCTAGGAAAGTAGCAGAGGAGAGATAGCCATTGTTTTTATGCTGAAGGATAGTGTTAGTAAAGGAGAGTAAGGCAGTGGTGGTGCTATGGTTTGGTCAGAAACCATGCTGAGTACTGGAAAGGAGGTTGTTAGTAAGGAGGTAGTCTGAGACCCGAGAGTGTATGCATCTTTCTAGTATTTTGGAGAGTGGAGAGAGAATAGCTATGGGGTGGTAATTGGTTAGTTCTGCGGAGGGTCCACCTTTGTGGAGGGGAATTATATGTGATACTTTCCACAGTGTGGGAACGTAACTTTCTGACAGAGATCGGTTAATCAAGATGGATACTGGGTAGGCCAGAGCATCAGCTGCGATTTGTAGGTATTCACTTGGGAGGTTGTTTGCTGCTAATTTGGTGGGTTTAAGTTTAGTTAAGAGTTTTTTTATGTTGGAGGTAGGTACAGGAGAAGAAGAGAAGGCAGTGGGGAGATTACTAGTTGAAGGTGTGGGTTGGAGGAGGGTTGTGTTGTTTAGCTAGTGATAGTATGGTTTGGGTGAAGTGTGTGTTGAATGAGGTAGCAATATTTTCTGAGGAGTGAGGGATGTTAGGAGGAGGGGTACTGACTTTACCTGGGTGGAGGATGGAGTTTATGGAGGACCAGAATTGTTTGGGGCTGTGTTGTGAGGAGTCTAGGGCAGACTGGTAGTACTGGAATTTGTTCTGTTTTATTAGCTTTTTGACTCTATTGCGTAGTTCTAGGAATTGCTGTCTAGTTGAGGGGGTTTTGGTTTTGCGCCAGTGCTCCCAGGCTTTATCCCTGTTTTTCATTTCTGACTTAGTGGTTTTCTGTAGCCATGGGGAGGGTTGTGCTTTGGTTCTGGAAAATCTTATGGGGGCATGGTAATTAAGGATGTTTAGGAAGGTAGTATTAAAAAATTCAACTGCGTCATCTAGACTGAGGTACTTTAGAGGATGCCAGTTACATTCTTTGAGGGATGAGATGAATGTGAGTGGGTTAAAGTTTAGTTTTTTACGTATTTGACAGTAGATGGCAGGTTTAGCTTGGTATAGGTATTTTTTGAGTAGGAATGCTGGGGAGTGATCACTGAGGCTATCTTATAAGCAGCCTGTTATATATGACTAGGGGCTCTTACTGACTAGTATCCAATCCAGGGTAGTGTGCTTGTTGGAGTTTTTATTTATCCTGGTTGGTGACTGGTCTAGTTGGGTGAAGCCATGAAGGTGTACATGATGGGTTGGATTGTTGCCAGAACAGGATTGCCAGTCAATATTGAAATCACCTAAAATGATAGTTTCTTGGGGGAGATGGTGGGTAGACCAGCTGAGGACGTTTTCTAGTTGAGGGATGTTTTGGCCAGGTGGGAAGTAGCATCCAATTATGTTGATGGTTTTATTTTGGTTTATTATGAGGTTGGTATATATTATTTCTTCATTGTCTATTTGTGGAGCTGTATCTGTCAGCATGTCAGACTATGTGGTGCACATGCCAGCTGTGCAACATGACTGTACAGGAAAGTAGTCATCTAGTAGCTGTATACACGTACCTGTGACATATGGCCCCATGTGCGCCTGCATGTGGCATGTCAACCCCTACATGACTTGGTTATGGCCCATGCACACACTGCCCTCCCCATAGCAGTATTATGACAAGCCTGCTGAGGTCATCCATTGTGAAATACATCTTTGGGAGAGCTGTAGCTCAGTAATCTCCATGGCTCGTCCCATAACTGCATACTGCTGTAATGTTATACTAGTTATGTAGTAGTTTTAACCCCAGACTTGCCAATTGTGTGTGTGAATCTGTGCATGTCTGTCTGTCTCAGACTGTTTAGAGAGAAATGGTTTATAGGCTACCCACAGTCTGTACAAATCATATACTCACCTTTGGTAATGCTGCTAATGTCACTCACCTAGAAATACACCTCTGGGAATGTTGTAGACCAGTAGTCACTGTTGTGCATTCTGTAACTGCCTATTGCTGTAGTGTGATAGAGTAGTTATGCCAGTGTTGTAATCCCAGACTTGCCAACTGTGTATGTGTCTGTTTGCCTGAGGACAGACTGATGCTTTTAGAGTACTCACACTCAGTAAAATTTATATACTCACCTTTGGCAATCCTGCTGATGTCACACACCTAGAAATACATCTCTAGGACTACTGTAATCTGGTATTCTCCATAGCATGTGCCGTAAGTGTGTATTACTGCAGTGTAATACACTAGGTAGGTGTTTGAATCCAGGACATGGCAGGTGTGTGTGTTTGACTGTCAGAGCCTGTGTGGGGGTGGCTGTGAGTGTCTAACCACTGGAGATGTTGCGGAGTGAATTTTGTAGTTTTCCTATATGGTGTCCGTCTTATGACACAATGCCCACCTCACAAGGTGTACAGATGTCAGTCAGCCACGGGACTGTGTTGGCAAGCCATATCCCTACATCTGGCAAAAGGCCTGGTGAACAGAGTATGCAACCCTACTAGTACCTGGTATATGTCCTGAACCCATGTGTCATACACAAACACACTTGCCTAGGATATCCTGATATATAGCTAGTACCATGCACATTGATGACAGATAGTAGGCATGATGTGATTGCAGTGGGCTGCAGAGGACATGGCACCCTGTACAGTGGTACAATAGGCACATAATTATGGACAATGCCTTCACTAGTTCCGCACTGGAGGCTTGCAACATATGTGGTGCCATCAAATGTGATCCACAGAGGCCATACAATGCCATACACATGTGCCCTGTATGGACTGATGCCACTGAGACCAGGGAATGCATGTATCATGCTATCAATGCAGGTGCAGGGTTGACCTGCTGACTATAAGCAGGTTTCGCCACACCAGGCCAGTATTGGCATATCGGAGGATAACAGTCTGTGTACACAACAAGTGCCTGCCAAACCAGGTACACCTGTACATGTCACTGTACAGTATTGTGGGACATGCACATCCCAGGCAATGACCATGTCAAGGACTATTAAACACAGACATGGCATGCATTGCAAAGCTATGGCCATTCACAATGGTAACCCGGATGTCAGGGCAGTTCATGTAGTACCCATCTGTGTGGGACATTGCAGACACTACACCCCTGTAACACACTGCACACCATTGTCGGCTGGTGCGATGCCAAGGATTACCCCTCACCCAGCATTGTACAGCCATCTTGCACAGCCAACAACTACACACCCATGAAGCAATGCATACATGCATGTCAGTACTGGCACCTTGTGTCTGTGTGTAGGTTATGATGCCCCCAACCACAGTCATTCCCAATATAACCTCCATTGGCTTACCAACAGATGTCAAACACGTTCACATACCCTAGCCCATAGAACCTCCAGATATCCCCTGTGGTGCGTGTAGTACCTGTGCATTAGTGCAGTGTGGCAAACTAAGTAGTTAGGAAGTGTATTTGTGGACCTCGCAAAGAGTGTCAATGCGAGTCCATTAGAGAGTGTGGTTGTGGTGACAATGGTATCCATTCACATGGACAGCCATGTGTGCTACACCTAATGTATAGTTACTATATCTCTGTTGCACATGTCTCTCACCAACACACATATATGTTCTTACAGCACAGCAACATGTCAGCTTTGTGGCACATGTAGTAACTGCATGCACTTGTAATAGTAATGACTAGTCAGTCAGGGGTTTGACCCCTGTACTGGCAGGTGTGTGACAGACGATGCTTAGGTTTTAGTCTCCAAGCCCTTCTCTGATGTACTTTGTCTGTCCCTCCCACACAATTTCTGGTGGATGTGGAGGTGTACACCTGCTCAGCAGCAGCATTTGTATTGTAAGTGATGGACATGATCAGGTGATCGCCTCTGCACCTATTGCAGTCCTCCTCTAGCTGATTGCATAAGGAACAGCTGTGATGATGTTCCCATAGCCATTCGCATGATAAACACAGTACAATATCTAGGAACATCATGTTGGTGTTTAGCCATGACAGTCGCTGTGAGTGGTACCTGGATGTGGTGTTTGGAAACGGCATCACAGATGATATCTGGATGTTCCTCAAACATCATACACAGTGGGAAATAGCCTAAAGACAGGAGGGTGATGTGCCAGAAATGACTACAGCATGTAAGTGTAGCTATGCTTCATTGAGACTACTGCCTGTTTAACATGTTGTGTGTGGTAATGGCTCTTCTGCATGCTTTAAAACAAACATGACAGTGCTCTGTTCATGAGGCACCCCCATCTGTAGGGCCATCTGTGGACTGGTCAGTGTGTGGAACCATTTGTTTCCTGTGTTACTCACTGAACATACATCTGTGCACAGCAGGAGCATAGTGTGAGGATTGCTGCCAGTACATGGTGATAGGGATGTGTTACTGCCATTGCATCCCTGACTGGACATATGTCACATGAAACAGTGGCATGACAGACACTGTCTGGGGTTCTCAGTGGCAAGCCAATAATGGGCCACTGTTCATAGCTGCAGTCACACATCTTCTACACTTTGTACAGATGCCATGCAGTATATATGCATGTGTTGTGCTCCCTCTGCAAATGTATACCATCTGTTGTGTTGGGTTGATGGTCATATCTATGCATACTGTTGTAAGTAATCCTGAATGCTGTTGTCTATTACTAAGCTATATCTGTGTTTAAACTGCAACACCATAGGCTGTATGGGTTTGGAGGTCCCGGCAGAACCTCCTGTCCCACTTCAGCTCACCATGGCACTGAGCACCATCACATCTGGGGCCCAGCCTTGGACCTCAACCTCTGTTGGCTCTGCACCAACTTCTGGTGGTACCACCACTGAGGATGGGGCTTGTCCCCCCTGGAAGCAGTGCCAGACAGGAACATGTCCGCTGTCGTGCAGTCCTGGAAGTGGTGTTTGGGGGCTCAATAAGGGGTTCTGAGGCCAGATACACAAGCTCAAGGGTGGCATGTCACATTAACAGGGTGAGGCTGCCCCTCCTAGACAGCCTCCAGCACTGCCTCCTTTGCAGCTGTTTTGGTGCAGTGGTGGCTGCCCATGGCTGGGGACCTCCGTCCCACTGTTCCCATGGGCTTGTGAATGCTGAACACCCCTCCCTGTCCAAGGTGTATCCCCCCACATGTGTCATATACCGACCCTGTATGCTGTCTTGTCTGTGATCCTACCCTACCTATCATCCACGGGCATACCTAGTCTCCTTCCCCCCATCCCACTCTCACCCTACGGAAACATAAGGCCAATTGGTTCCTAGGACAACATTTGCCCCATACATAGCTGTCCATTTCACACACGTGCCCACTGGACACATGTAACCCTTGTAATATGCATCACAACATACTCCTGTTATCCTCACCCCTGTCCCTCAGGCGCATGATCCTGGTATGCACATCACTCCTAAATGTTCCAGGTACACATGATGCGGATGACCCCATTGTACACATATTACCGGTCCCTCTATGGTTACCCCATTTACCTTTATCATGATGATGATGTTGCACACAGCACCTTGCAAGAGTACTGTTCTCACATAATGATTGGACAGGAACTGTTGTGTTAATGTACATTACATGCACAGAGAGATGTATACGGCCAATGTACAACTGTTTGCGTGTATGAATGACACGTCTGTCTGAGGGAGTTTTGATATTATATGGGACAACACCAGTACATACTACAGGTGTCGCTGGTGTTTCCGTTTTCATTCATTTGTAATGCTTTGTTGTCACATGTTATGTTCCTGATATATCTCTGTATATGTATGTACCTATATGCTGGACATAAATACTCACATATACATCTACATGATGGAATACATTCCTATACTGTTGAATGACTGCGCTGTATGATATGTTTGTGATAACATCAGAGTTAGGTATAACTGCCATGGCTTAGTGGTAAATCACATTGGTTGTGGTGTGTAGGGTCCTGGCATCGAGCCTGGCCGAGGTGGTTTATTGTGTTGCTGGGCAGAACAAGGGCCGTTGGACAAAGGGTGAGTACAACACTTTTCAGCAGTGGTTTTCCGTTTTTCCATGTTTAACCGCCATTTCCCGTCACACAAACACCTTCTGCATTCTTACTGTGATACATCACCCCAGTTCGCATTTCAATGGTATTATATTGTTATACAGCATTAATTAGTAGGATATGCTTGTATACAGATTACACATCGTAAATGGTGTGTGCTGCAGTTGAACCGGCAACATCTGCTCGATAGGTGGATGCTCTAACCACTACACTATTGCTGTGCTGTTTCATTTGCATGTATACCCATGGTTCATAGTTACCAGAATAAATGCAGCAAAACATCACTAACACAGCAGTCATCCATTCTCCAGTCGGAAATAAGCCACACCACTACACATGCGCCACTCCCTACTGCTCTAGACACGTCCCGTATGTTGTCTCATTCCAAGTATATTTAAACATCCCAAGCTTATAGTCCTGGGACATACATTCATATAATGGGCAGGGTGTTTAATTAGTCTTCCGGTTTTTGGCTCATCCGAATGGAGACTGGGACTGCCCTATACCTGTCTGAAAGTCAGACTTAGCACGTGGACAAAGTTAGTTCCACTGTTAGCATCCTACCTGTGGTTGGAGATGCAGGAGGTTTGCTCACCTCTGGCCAGCTTGATATGACAGCACTAAATAATACTGAGGGTTCCGCTGCTGTTTCCCTTCACATTCGTTATGACTGATTTATTGTGACCATGTTCATTCTTCATGTGTGTGTGTGTGTGTGTGTGTGTGTGTGTGTGTGTGTGTGTGTAAATATATATATATATATATATATATATATATATATATATATATATAGATATATATATATATATATATATATATATATATATATATATATATATATATATATATATATATATATATATATATTTATGTCTGTACATACACATGCATATACACCTACATACTTATTTACATTTCCCATACTGTTGAATTACCGCCACGCATACCCGCTTACGTCAGCTTGTAAGTTACTTAATCACCCTCTATCCAACGGCCATTATTCTGGGCATCATATAAAATTAGCAGCCCTTGCATGGATTGGACCCAGGAACAGAAACACCTTAGTCACTGGTTTGACCACTACACCATCCGGGGTACATTCTGTGTGGATGGTAGTTAGGATATATGACTTTACTACAGGCATTCCACACTACTAGCAACAAGTCGGGTGGTATACATATGTATAGTACATGTTAATGTTCATATGTTTCTGAGAGACATATGTATACATTTGCAAGTATACATATTTATAAATAGGACACATACTTGACAACTACTTATATGCATGTATGTGTGATGTGTAGCTGTACTTATGCATATATAAGTATGTACATTTATAGATGTATGACTACATATCTGGGGTTGTACATGGCCATGTATATGAACACACGCATCTGGGAGGGACAGGTACCATTTGTATACAGTGGTTGTGTACATCATTACGACGTGGAACTTGGACAGGGTATACAATTTGTGGACGTATACTATTTGGATGATGGCTATGGGGAAGCTTCTAGGGAACATGTGAAAGGTATATATTCCTGATAATGCACATGGGGAGACGTGCATCACGGTCAGGTGTTTAATCCCGGGTCGTAGGTTACGCAGGACCGGCTGGAGGTTGAGCAGGGTTGTGGACAACTACTGCTAATGCAAGTTGTGTCTGGATGCCTACGGGGCTGGACATTGTGTTGTGCCACCAAGTCTAATCTTTAGAATAGGCACTTAACCTGTGAGGGATGTCCAAAAATTGTGGACGCCAATGACTCCCTTTCTTTTGGCTATATGAAAATGAGGGAGGGTTATACATGCATGGGATACCTAGTTTGCAAGCCTGAGACTGCCTAGGGTGAGACTGCCTACTAGATGTGGATAGGGGGCACTATGTGCAGATATGGCTGGCCCAAGCTAGCAGTCCGAGTATGTGTGGTTTTGGTGGATGTTCAGCAAGGGGGGGGGGGTGGGCTGTGGGGGGGATGATGGGTATTCAATTATATATCCAGGTGTGTAGGGGTTGGATGGCTCAGTTCAGGCCAGACCATTATGTGGGTGTGAGCCGGTACCGTTTCTGTACATGTGTATCGCGCATTTTAATGTTCATATGTTTGTGGGATTGTGTTCTGCAGTATGGTCTGTCAGGGTGTATTGGGGATGTGAATGTATGTTCTTTGATTTCCTTTTTGATTCACCCACTGCTCCCTCGTACACCTCCAGTTCACTTATTGTACATCCGACCCAGTCTCCCCTTGGCGAATGATTACATTACCCATAACCCCCACAAATTCCACAAACACACCATCCATCTCTTCTCTGGTTGCTGGCCCATGGCACAGACAGCAGTACACATTGCATACTCTACATATCTCTGGTACCAATATGGTTGTGAGGACAACCCTAGTATATTTGGTCTTCCACATGCTGTACTTCACGCACATAGGTACACGCAAATACCTATCTTTCATGACATGGTAGGTTGATCCGCGTAACACCCATTCATCATTGGGCCATCCAGACAAGGACTACTCGGACCGCGAATGGGCAGATTTTGAGCGAATGCTCTGACCATTGGGCTAGGCTTAGCAAAGGGCAGTGGCGTGCAAGCATGCTGTGTTTCGCTTCCACTTGGTATAAAAATCAACACTACAATGAAATACGGACACGAGGTTTTAAATGTCATTGTTCGAGGGATGGGGGCTCAACATTCAGTTACGTGCTTGTGTGTTTAATCCTGTAATTTTATTTTGGTGTTCGCGGAACTCTCTTGTATGCTTTGCATACATTTCAGTATTCTCGGACACTGACAGGAGTGATTACTATTAGAGGCAGGCTGTACTAGTCAGCATTTTAGGTTGCTCAACTGTAGCGGACATGTTCACGCCTCCGTGCAGCACTTAAACATGCTCCCTGCACTCGTGCACATTTCCTGTGCACGTGGACGGTGCGGCAGCATGCCTTCATTAATATGCATATGGTGCTGCTGCGCCATCTCTACGCTGCACACTTGGCGCAAGGCTAATGCCGTCCTTGTGCCAAGCTTCATGAATCCCGGGGTCTGTTTTAATCATTTGTGTTAAGTGATTAGCAAATATTTATTTCTATTTTAACAGAAAAAGTTTAGAATTATTTTATATGATGTGCTGTAATTTTTTATTAGTTTATGTAGAAAAAAGAGTGTAATGCTCAGCAAACAATATGACTTTAGTATGTAGGCAGTTTTATTTGAAACTCTTTTCACTGTAGAGGTAAATGCTTTATTTATCGTGCAGTATGATTCTGGCTGTAGTAACTGCATTGTGTAATGTTCATTGCTGCAGTAATTTGTTCTGTGCTGTGCCTTAGTGTGTGATATGTGTGCCATACAGGCATGATAACATGGCCTGGAAGACACCATCATTTCTTTTGTAAATTAATGTATTGATTTATGACATTTTATTTATAGTTATAACCACACGCATGGGTCATGGATAACTGGCAGGCCTACACCTGATGGTTGTTCCTTCACTTAGAATATTTTGTTGATATGACATTGTGACTGGTAATGTTGCATAGTATTTGTCAGAGTTATTACAATTTTGTTAACACTTTTTCATTGTCTATCCCAACTTGCTTCTTAATGGATTCTAAGATCTGAGCCTGACCCTCTGGCTCAGCTCTGGCTTGGCTCTTTTTCAAACATCCTAGGTTTCCCCACATCTGCTTGACAGTTTGCATCTTCTTAAGTGTGTTCCAAAATCCTTAGTTTCTACACTGCTGTCATATCTACATCAAATTTATTTCCTTTCATTTATTGTAGCACAGGTGCAGAGCAATTAATTCAGGCAAGTATGCTTAACAGTTTTCACATCAAGAAGTGCCTGAACTGTTGGAGCACCTCTTCATTTTCCTGAGGAGACAGAAACTGCACGATGCTCATACACAATCTTTTTTTCTGTCATGCAACTTCCCTTAGGCATTCCCAGAATATGGCAAAATACAGTGCTATGATTTTAGATGCTGCAGTGCTTCATGAATGTGGATCGTCATGGTGTAAAATATGAAGACCCTTAAAAATAGTCCAATTCCAACCTAATAAAAATCAGAAACACTAATAAAACCACTAAACATTCACACAAAACTGCTGTAGAGACATGCTGTGCACCTTATATTTGAATGGTTAGGTTTAGTTGTTCCATAGTATAGGAAAAACATTGTATGTATGTATATATGCATGTGTGTGTGTGTGTGTGTGTGTGTGTGTGTGTGTGTGTGGGGGGGGGGGGGTAAACAGTAAAGAAAAATGTGGAAGTACTGCCTCCAACACACAACACCAAATAGTGTTGCATACATATATCACTGCACTAAAGAGCAGTGCAAGGAAAGCATTGTTTACAGTTCAACACTGTAAGAAAGAATTTCATTAAACCCAGGAGAAGAAGGAAATCATGTTGGGCTAAAAGGTGTACATCTATCACCACAATGAGACCACATGTATTAAGATACCCCAGATCAGAGTGCAATGATTCCTCGGATAGTTCCACTGATGAAAGCATGGAATGCTGACATTGCTACAGTCATTAACACATTGTACACTTGGACATCAGCACTCTAGGCTATACAAACTACCAGATTAACTGAGAAGGACAAATAGGATAAGGACAGATCTCAGCAGAAGAATATACAAAAGGTGCTTAGACACAAGGGGAGAGCATAAACTATGTATAGGGAAAATAGCAAGACTTAAGTCCTCATTCCAAGGAGATTAGGTATGGGTATTGCAGAAGGAATCTGTACAAAGGCAGATCAGAGAAAGATAGTCTTTTAAGCTGTTACATACTGAAAGAAAAGAAAATGAGAGTCAAGAAAAAAAATATTACTTATTATACTGAAGCAAGTATTAACAAGTCGTAGAAATAACAATTAACAAAACCAACAGGCTGCAAATTTTATGAAATAAAGAATTACATTTTGCCTTTACCATTATAGAGACTAACATTTTTTGTAACTCAAACAAAGAAAGGAATAAGTTAACAGGTTACACAACTGTTGATATAACACACTGGAGGTAAAAATGCATGAAACCTACATTTTTTTGCTAAACGTGTGCAGAGGACTAAAGCTATATGCTTCTTCCTTGTAGTCTATGGCTTGTTTCCCTCAGTCTCCATTTGCCTGCAGTGTGACTCTGTTCAGGTCACTTAATGAGGCAGTAAGGAAATTGGTCTAAACTCATTAATGGTATCCTGGATTGCATGCCAAGTAACTACCTATAAGTCTTTACTCCATGCTTCCACAAGGCTTATGGATCAAAATAGATTGCCTTTTTCATTAATTCCTTCTTCTATATATTTTTAATTAGGGCTATGCAAAATACCAGAAGTATGTGATTTTAAGCACTGTTTTTGCCAGTGCTGCACAAAGAATATGCAGATAGCTTACCTGTATGTAACAGGTGGAGATGCATAATTTTTGAGTACTTTTGCTATAAGAGTAGGGAGTGGTACAGTACTTTAGAAAATAATGGAACAAAATAAAGGACTAAATGCTGACAGTACAATCGTTCTGAAAATGTTGTGTAAACAGTAGACACCCTCTTACCAGCCTATCAATACAAGTAGCACATATAGCACCCCTAACTCTTATAGTAGGTATATGCAGTTGTCACTGACATCTCTCTAACCAGTCTCAATGGTAATCAGAACTGATTTCTCACTAATATACTGAATTACCAGTGGCTGGAAACTTATTGCAGCTTCCTAACTTGTCCGTTACTGGAATCTCCTGCTGGACATCTACTTCATATGTGAGTACTCTGGGTTACCAACATAACACCAGCATGGAATCAGTAGCCTGCATCCCTTGACATCTTCCCCCAGCATATATAACCAGAGTTCTTCTATGTCCTCACCCATATGCCACTTATAAGAATCTAGATCTCCTGCTACCATCCAGTGTTTCTTGGAAACCTTATCCTCTTACTTGCCTGTGGCCAGAGCTGTGCACCTCATTCCTCCACCTGGCAAGGATATTATAGAGGAAATTAATACATTTTGGAGAATATTTTTCTTTAACTGGCTTTGTGACCATCACAATCCTATTTATCCCCTGTGCTAGGCAGTCTATTCATTACTCCAGGATGAAAGCAATGAGTAGCAGAGAATGGGGCATCTCTGAGAAAAGGTCAGGGAGGATGGCAGCTTTAAGGTTGTATCCCTCTGCATGTGCCCTCATGGCAAGATTCAGTGTGCAATGGGCATCAGTGGGGGCATGTCACTTATTCCTGGGGGTAACATAACCATCAAGACTTCCAGAACATAGGAACATCCAGAATCATCAAGGACACAATCAATTCAGGTTGCCTGGGTCACAGTCAGAGCTTTATCCCTGTATGTCACCAGCACTGGCAAGTGCTGTAGTTATATTTAGCTTCTGATTCATGAATATAGTCACTGTAAAACTTAGCAAAGTATAGCTGTAGTAAGCTAGGTCAGAATGACTTTGACACAGGCTGACGACTAACCCTAACACTAAGAAGCAACAACAGCAAGACTCAAGTAAAGAACTAGCACAGAAGACTACACAGCAGTATGAACAATCACAACTCCTACTCCAGCAGCTCAGGAAATGAAACCTGGCAACTCTGCAGTTTAAATTTGCACAACTTCACTTTCTATAGCTCAGTTTTAGAGGTGTGATATGAAACAATGTAAATATGAGATAGAGTTGATGTTAATTATGTGGAAATAAAAATAGTTTTACTTAAAAGGAAAGGTATATACCTTACATCGCCTGACTCTTTTAAAACAAGGTTGTACAGTTCTTGATGATCTTTCAACCCTGTATGTTCCACATTTGCAAAAAGAGCTGAGAAAATTCAGTGGCAGAAGCAATTTCTTATTTCCTAAATCTATGGCAGATACAGTGTTGGGAGCTGTACACTCACAGATGAAGTATTGCAAATCAGTAATCCTTTAGCATTAAGGAAGGAAAAAATTGTTTGCAAACCACTACTTAAGAACTCTCATCCTTCAAATGTATTCTTCATCTCCTGCTCACTGTGGAACACAAATGCAGCCTTCAAAAAACCTAAACAGGGTTTCTCAAATGGACAAGTGACTGGTTCATCGTCTGGATCATACATTTCTAAAAAATATCAATTACTATTACAACAGCTTAACAAATTGTGCAGCTATGATTTAGGATGCAAATAGTGTTTTGCTTTGCTAATGTTAAATAAAATTTTTAATGTATCACAGAAAAAGGTATATTTCTATTATTCCATTTTATGCAGGATAAGAAGGTCTATGATTTTATCCATAGTGAGAAATGCATTTCATTCTGCTCACCTAAGATACCTGGAGTGAATGTTTCTATGACTATTTACAGAGAAAACATGTCTTACATTCACATGGATCGAGTCATCAAATTACTGTGTATGAAATATTCATAAATAACACTGCAAACCATTTTAGCTGATGGTACTTTCATAGCTATGTTTCTTCTGTTTCACAAACTGCTATACAAAAAGATCCATCCCATCTTGGGATATGGCTTATTGGTGAAAAAATACTGCAGTGAACATGGCAGAAGACTTTTTTCATGCTTGCTCTTTATAAGTAGACTAAAATACTGGAAAAGTAGCACATATGTTAAAGAACAACAAACCAACATAATCCAAAAGCTCACTGGGGCTGCTTTCATATATATTTATGCAAATAACATGCTATAAATAATATTTAACAGAGTCATCTTGGAATTACTGTGTATTGGCTTGTATGCAAATTATGAAATGGAATTGCAATTCATGTTTCTGTACCACAACATACATTATCTGCTTGCTGGTGTCCTTTTCCAGATTATATCTGAAAATTATGCCTGTGATCTGTATATCTAACAATTTATACAAAGTTTTTTCTATTACTAGTAATGTATATATATATATATATATATATATATATATATATATATATATATATAGGATCACTACTAAATCCCGGTTACTTACAACACAGAAGACCGGAATCCTGAGACCAGATATCTGAAAGACGAGAAGACCAGAAGCGCAAAATTTTAAATCCCGAACACTGCATTAAACATACACCGCACGCATACACATACACACACCTTTACCCAAAACACAAACGCACAAACCTACACTACATAAAAACAGGGGGAATAAGCCCACCTGCACCCCCCACACCCCATAGTTAAATATTCTAACTCCAAGGTCGCACTATACAGACAAACACATGTAAACACCACCACACACCTACATTCCCCGCACACACACACATCACAGTCACAACACACACTTACACACACTAAAGCCCCTAACCAACAGAACCAAACATAGATACTTACTTAACCTCCTGACATCTCCATACATTGCGATTTTGAAATTTGCGCTTATGGTCTTCCGGTCTTCTCATCTTTCTGGTATCTGGTCTCGGGATTCCAGTCTTCAGTATTGTAAGTATTCAGGATTTAGTAGTGATCCCATATATATATATATATATATATATATATATATATATATATATATATATATATAGGTCTACCTGATATTATAGAATTCTTACTAACCTGAAAACTACATTCACAAGACAACTTCACCAATGGTGGCTAAATGGTTAGTTTCCCGGAGTGCAACTTAGGTGATCAAGGTGCTCGTTAAAATAAGTTGTATGTGTATGTGTGCGGTGTATGTTTAATGCAGTGTTCGGGATTTAAAATTTTGCGCTTCTGGTCTTCTGGTCTTCTCGTCTTTCAGGTATCTGGTCTCAGGATTCCGGTCTTCTGTGTTGTATGTAACCGGGATTTAGTAGTGATCCTATATATATATATATATATATATATATATATATATATATATATATATATATATATTTATACATTACTAGTAATAGAAAAAACTCTGTATAAATTGTTAGATATACAGATCACAAGCATAATTTTCAGATATAATCTGGAAAAGGACACCAGCAAGCAGATAATGTATGTTGTGGTACAGAAACATGAATTGCAATTCCATTTCATAATTTGCATACAAGCCAATACACAGTAATTCCAAGATGACTCTGTTAAATATTATTTATAGCATGTTATCTGCATAAATATATATGAAAGCAGCCCCAGTGAGCTTTTGGATTATGTTGGTTCGTTGTTCTTTAACACGTGCTACTTTTCCAGTATTTTAGTCTACTTATAAACAGCAAGCATGAAAAAAGTCTTCTGCCATGTTCACTGCAGTATTTTTTCACCAATAAGCCATATCCCAAGATGGGATGGATCTTTTTGTATAGCAGTTTGTGAAACAGAAGAAACATAGCTATGAAAGTACCATCAGCTAAAATGGTTTGCAGTGTTATTTATGAATATTTCATACACAGTAATTTGATGACTCGATCCATGTGAATGTAAGACGTTTTCTCTGTAAATAGTCATAGAAACACTCACTCCAGGTATCTTAGGTGAGCAGAATGAAATGCATTTCTCACTATGGATAAAATCATAGACCTTCTTATCCTGCATAAAATGGAATAATAGAAATATACCTTTTTCTGTGATACATTAAAAATTTTATTTAACATTAGCAAAGCAAAACACTATTTGCATCCTAAATCATAGCTGCACAATTTGTTAAGCTGTTGTAATAGTAATTGATATTTTTTAGAAATGTATGATCCAGACGATGAACCAGTCACTTGTCCATTTGAGAAACCCTGTTTAGGTTTTTTGAAGGCTGCATTTGTGTTCCGCAGTGAGCAGGAGATGAAGAATACATTTGAAGGATGAGAGTTCTTAAGTAGCGGTTTGCAAACAATTTTTTCCTTCCTTAATGCTAAAGGATTACTGATTTGCAATACTTCATCTGTGAGTGTACAGCTCCCAACACTGTATCTGCCATAGATTTAGGAAATAAGAAATTGCTTCTGCCACTGAATTTTCTCAGCTCTTTTTGCAAATGTGGAACATACAGGGTTGAAAGATCATCAAGAACTGTACAACCTTGTTTTAAAAGAGTCCGGCAATGTAAGGTATATACCTTTCCTTTTAAGTAAAACTATTTTTATTTCCACATAATTAACATCAACTCTATCTCATATTTACATTGTTTCGTATCACACCTCTAAAACTGAGCTATAGAAAGTGAAGTTGTGCAAATTTAAACTGCAGAGTTGCCAGGTTTCATTTCCTGAGCTGCTGGAGTAGGAGTTGTGATTGTTCATACTGCTGTGTAGTCTTCTGTGCTAGTTCTTTACTTGAGTCTTGCTGTTGTTGCTTCTTAGTGTTAGGGTTAGTCGTCAGCCTGTGTCAAAGTCATTCTGACCTAGCTTACTACAGCTATACTTTGCTAAGTTTTACAGTGACTATATTCATGAATCAGAAGCTAATACTGTTGAATGCCTTTTTGTAATCTATTCATACCATTGTGAAAATGAATAATAACTATTTGTTCTGTAGGAAGGTATGTAGTGCATGGTGCATCAACAAGAAAAAAATATGTTTTGTTTTAAGTTTCTAATTATACTGGTCCTTTAAGCATATTCAGTAGATGGGCATTGCAGTAGGTAGGTATATATAGATATAGATATACATAATATGATTCGCAGACACACATGCACACACACACACACACACACACACACACACACACACACACACACACACACACACACATATACACACACTTGGACACCATGAAAAAAAAAAAAACGAACCGAAGCCAGTGCGATCTCGGAGTTGGTATATTTAGTTAGGGGTGGGGGTGGGAGCAAAGTCCCACAGTTGGGTGGTTTTGGCTTCGGTTCGTTTTTTTTTTTTTTCGTGGTGTCCAAGTGTGCGTATGTGTGTGTGTGTGTGTGTGTGTGTGTGTGTGTGTGTGTGTGTGTGTGCATGTGTGTCTGCGAATCATATTATGTATATCTATATCTATATATACCTACCTACTGCAATGCCCATCTACTGAATATGCTTAAAGGACCAGTATAATTAGAAACTTAAAACAAAACATATTTTTTTCTTGTTGATACACCATGCACTACATACCTTCCTACAGAACAAATAGTTATTATTCATTTTCACAATGGTATGAATAGATTACAAAAAGGCATTCAACAGTATTTCACATTTCTGAATAATGGAATGCTTACAGATGTCTAAGATACACCCTCAATTGATCTATTACATTGTATTGATATTGAAATATGTCTAAGTCATGACAAGGAGCAAAATATTATTACAGGGTTAAACATTCAAAGGGTGATACATTAGGATGATTCACTGTCACTGCTGCTGTTTTGTCTTGACCTAAACCCATTAATCAGTTTACTTACTAGATTAGGCAATGTTTACAGTATAACAGCAGTAAGTCTGAACAAAGACTCCAATGATGAAGCAGGTTTTACCCTTACCTGGGCCTTCTCAATGCTTGAATAAAAACAACCTTTTTTAAAGATGTTGTGATGATGTGAGGTAGTGCCAGCATAGTTGTGTGGAGTTTTTCAAAGAATTGTATGTCATTTGTTTATTAAACTGATTTGTACAGGTGGTTGTGTTGAAAATGTACTTATAAAGTTGCTTGTCTTAAAAAATTTACCAACAGTGGGTCCTTCTGGACAGAAAAGAAATACACCTGTATGTCAGACTATATTGTAACTGTTGAAATAAATATATTGTAACAGAGGATACTAGAAGAGAAGAGGCTAATCTCAGTCCAGTTAATTTTGAAAAATAGTCTGAAATTAAATTACTTGGTTTAGGCCATAAATATTGTATCTCACAGATTTGACTGTAACCAGAGACAAAATGTCTGTGAGAAGTCTGGCTTAGTAACTCTGTAGGAAGAATGGAAGCATTAAAATTGATTTACAGCTTCCAGATGCTGTAACACATGTTAGCAAAGCTCTATGTATGTGTATGGTGACACATATGTTCAAGATTTTGGCTCAGTTTCTAGTAAAGGGGGTGGTGTGGGAACCAGAGTCAGGTATGTGATGTCATTCTGTAATTCTTACCTCCTGATGGATGCTCCAAACAATTACCTGCACTATTACTATTTCACAGTTAATGTATGTACCAACTGTATTCATGTTTAAGTCTTAAACTGTACCACCTTTCTAACTGGATACTTGTTTTTTTCTTTTCTTATAAAACAATGCCCCCCCCATTCATCACCACTGCCCTCCTCCATTCCCTCTTAACTTAAACTATCAAATCCCTTCTATTTATCCCTAACCTCCCTTCTTTATCTCTCTTTCTGCTGCACTAAGTGCATACTCTTTGCGTCCTCTTGCCCTACATCCTTCTCTGCTTCCCTCTGCTGTCAGGTCTGCTGCACTCTTCTCTCAGATCACCTTCCCCTCACTGTCCATACCTCTTTTAGTCTATTGTGTAATTCCATTCTATCACTGTTTCTGTCTTTCTCTTTCACCTTAGTTCTTCACCACTCCTCCTGATAGTCTCACCTTGTGGTTTCTCTCCAACAATTTACCTGACCTGAATTTTTGACTGTTTTTTGAGCCAGTGTCCACCTTGCCTGGGCCAGCCTGCTCCATTCACCCTTGCTACACTCATGCTCACTCTGCTCCCCTACCCTACCCCCATTTCCATACACCCTTACATCAATTACATTTATACTTAGCAAAACCTCTTCCATCCAACACCATCAACCAATCAAAACCACCTCTCCGGTCATCTTATCTCTTTCCCAATCACTATCATGCTTACTAGTTTCTCAGACCTTTCCTTGTTACACCTAAACAGACACACTCATTCGTCACTAAATATTCCTAACTCACTACTACTAATTTCTTACTTCCTCTCTCATAGTTCCTTACTCAATCCACTATGTCTCACACCATTTCTCCTCTCCTCCTTCTCCTCTCACTAGCCTTATGTCTCTGTATTCTAACTCACTTAACATCACTACACATTATCTTCACACCACTCAGGACTGATTCTATAATTTACTTCCAATCCTCACCTCTCTCTAGCTACTCTGACATATCCCCCAGCCAGTTCACACCAAACACACTACTATATGCCAAATACAGGTTACTTCCTCTAGGGAAAGTTATCCAAAACAACATACCAGTCAGTAATTGCCCTAAAAGAATTCAGTAAGCCCTGACCTATCCTCAAATGCAATCCAAGTTATGCCAGTGTGGGGACATCCACCCAAACCCAGGACCTGAACCATCTACTTCCAGTCCTTCCAACTCATGCAAAACACTTAAGATTACAAACCTTAACATGCAATGTGCAAGAAACAAAATATCAGAATTCCATGCCTGGATAACATTCAATAAAACAGATATAATAGCAGCAATTGAAACTTGGTTGAAACCATGCATAGAAGGTGTGCCCAATCAATGTCATCGCCTCAGCTGACACCTCTTTAAGATAGGTTTCATTGGTCATTTACAAACACATTAGCGTGAACCCTGATCATTTCTTTCATTTTATGGCCTTGCAGGTGCTGAAATCTAGCACAAGAAAAGGTGATTTGAAAGGACTGACTGAATATGAGGAAAGTATATGGAATGTTGACCTAAGGGCATACAAGGAACCAGGGCTTAATGAAGTGCTACCAATGAAACCTATCTTAAAGAGGTGTCAGCTGAAGTGATGACATTGATTGGACACACCCCCTCCTTTTCACTTGTTTGATTGGGTAGTTGAACTTGTGAATGTGAAGAGAGACATCAGAGTTTTTTATGCATTATGACAGTGAAGCAAGGATTTTTATTGGGTAGTTTTAATATTTAAATGAGCACTTTAATTTTATTTTTATTTTACAATTGTTTACCGGGATAGTCCAACTGGACACAGGTCCATTTACAGCGGAGGCCCGGGGAGAAAAGCTCCACAATTACATTTACATCAACAAGGTAATACAAACAATCATAAATTATTGATCATTGTGATAGGTACAGAGATAAGCAGACACTCACAATGCAGACTAAACATATAAACAAAACATCAGCAGTAGGTTAGTAAATTAAGGACAGAGAGTCTCATATATCCAACTTTGAAAAAACATTGATTAGTGAGGTGGGGTGAAAGAAATAAAAAGTCCTGTGATACGACATTATGTGTTATACAAGTACCTAATTGCAGCATTTTGGCAGTAGGGGTGGAAGGAAGGTGTATAGTGTGCTGAGATTGTGTGGTTCATGTGATGCATGGACATAGCCATGTATTCATAAGATGTGATTTTAGAGTATGTTTGAAATGTGTGTTAGTGGGGACAGAGGTCAGGGAAGGGGGGAGGTTACTCCAGTATCTGGCTATGGCATGAGAAAAAAAGAGCTTTCCCCTGAGTTGTTGTTAGCGTTAGAGATGGAGAGGAGGGCGTTCTTAATAGATTGGAGAGGACAATTTGTTCTATATGGACAGAGTAACTGGCTTAGTGAATTTTTTCAGGATGTCTGACGATATTAAAGGCAATGACTAATTGGTGGTAATTAAGTAGCTGTGGAAGTCCTAGCCATTTTAGCTTCCTTAGGGATTGGCAGTGATGGGTTCTGAAGGCGGAGTTATTAGCAAACTTGGCAATTTTATTGTAACACGATTCTAGTCTGGTGAGTTTAAGTTTTCTGAGTTAGGTAAGAAGTGGCGCAGCATACATTAGAGTGGAGAGTAGATGGGTTTGGGCTAGAGTGATCCGTGTCTTTTCTGAGAGGAATTGTTTATGCCTATATAGGGTTCCTATTTTTTTGAGGACCTTTTTTATGGTTTGTGAGATATGGACTTCAAAGAGTAGGGTAATCCTCTGGGTTAGGCTAATGGCCCTGGAGCCTTTACAAGCCTAGCCCATAGGATTACCCTGGCATCGTGCCACCTGACCTTAGTTCCTAATGGCTCTGTTGAGTAGAGCCACTGGAGTAATCCCGGGGTGAATTTTCTATTTCCCATCCACTCATCAAGATTCCTCTTGAAGAGGTCCAGTGAGGTGCTCTGCTTGACATGTATGGGAAGTCTATTCCATAGCATGGATAGCCTCTGGGTTATGAACCTGTCCCTCCAGCATGTTCTGTTGATTGTGGTAATGAGGTTGAGGTCTCTGGAGCGTGTGGTAAGGATGGATTGGGATTTCTTTAGATGTAGCATTTCTAACAGAGCTGGGTCATACATGGCTTTGTAAATCAAGCAGAGATCGCCTTTAAGTAGGTGATATGAGATAGAGAATAGTTGGAGTTTTTTTAGTCTGTCCATATAGGACAAATGTTTAAGGCCTAGAATTCTCTTTGTGAGGTACTTTTGTGGCCTTTCCAGTTGTTGCAAGTGTCTAGTGAGATACATACCAAATGGGGCATTGTACTCAATGATTGGCCTAATGAGAGAAGAGTAGAGGGAGACAATGACCTCTTTTTTCCTGGATGCAAAACCCTTAGTAATGCGATGTGCCACATAGGACTTTCTTACCACAGTGGCAATGTGGTGGTCAAAAGAGAGGTTGCTGTCAACCTGTGTTCCTAGATCATTTATAACATCTTCTGTGTTCAGTGGACTACCATTGATGTAGTAATTCAAGGGAACTGGGTTTTTTCCAAGGGGGATGATGACACATTTTTTTGGCATTGAGTTTAAGGCCATGGTTCTGGCACCAGTTGTTGGTCTCATTGAGGCCTTTCTATAGGATGTCAACATCACTTGGGGAGTTAATAATAGCTCCCAACTTGCAATCATCTGCGAGCTTTGTCAGCCAGAGTCCCTTTGTGTTGGCCTGGACTTCAGAGAAGTAGATACCAAACAGGAGAGAACCCAGGACCGAACCCTGTGAGACTCCACTTGTGACTGGTCCACAGTCTGACTTGGAGTCAGCTGCTTTCACACTGTGGTTTCTATCTGTGCACCAGTTTACAACCCACCTAGTGATATAGGGGTTGATGTCTAGCTTAGTGAGTTTTTCTATGATTCCTGAGTGGGGAATGGTATCAAAGGCCTTGGCCAGATCAAGGTAGGCTGTATGAACCACCTTGCCTTCATCCACAGCTCTGGTGACTGACTCAAAGAAGTCAACCAAATTGAGTAGGCATGATCTACCCTTCACAAAACCAAACTGTATAGGATCCAGAGTTTGGAGATTTCCTATATCCTTGTTTATTAGGTCCATGATGATGCGTTCCATAGCTTTACATATCAGACTCATCAGGCTAATGGGGGCGATAGTTCCCAGGGTCTGTAGTCACTCCTCCCTTATGGAGAGGGATTGTTGTAGCAGTGCACCATTCGGTAGGGACAAAGCCTGAGGTGAGGCTGTGATTGAACAGGGCACATAGATGAGGTGCCAGTTCACTCTGTAGTTCATGTAGAACACAGCCGAGGATATTGTCAGGTCCCATAGAAGCTGTATTCTTGGCCTTGGACAGTGCTGTTTTAACCTGTGCAGCAGTAATACTGGGTGATTGGAAATCTACTGGTATTGTGATTGGTCCTTTGGGGGGGAGGGGTAAAGTTGTCACTGAATCTATCGACCAGTATATTGGCAATATCTGTTGGCTCGATATAGGAGGTACCATTGTGCAGTAGCTTAGACAAAATCTGGGTATTGCAGTGGAGATTCTTTACATAACTATAGAAAGCCTTATGGTTGACTTTACTATCTGCTGCAATTCTGCTGTCATAGCTAGCTTTAGAGGATTTGATGAGGGATCTCAAACTTTTGTTGAGGCTGATAAGGGAGTTTTTCCAATCTTGGGACTTCACCTTATTCCACATCAGTTTCCTCCTTCTGTTGTAGAGTCTGTTTATGGCAGGGGACCACCAGATTGGCTTCCTTTATTTTGAGGAGAGCATCTTGGTTCTATTGGGTATGGGGGTTAGTATTAGTTGGATATCAGTAATCCAACTTTCTACAGAACTGAAGGATTCTTGGGTGAGTTGTTGCAGAGTGGAGAGTGTTGGAGCAAAGCAGATAAGAGTCGAATTGTCGGCATACTGTATAAGGGAGGCGTGCTGGGTGGAGGTGTGTAGATTGTTAGTAAATATGGAGAAGAGTAGTGGACCTAAAACTGAGCTTTGTGGCACACCTATTGTAGCTGGGAGAAAAGGAGATTGTATACCTTGCACTGAACTGATTGCTGCTATGTGACAGATAGCTTTTAAACCAGGCAATAGTAGAAGGGGCAAAGGATAGGGAGGCCAGGAAGTCTAGAAGTTTAGAGAGTGAAACCATATCAAATGCTTTTGAGAGATCTAAAAATATTGCAGAGACAAAATTATTGTTATTTCTGTGAAGGCTGACCTGGTTGGTGAAAGAGAGGAGAGCAGTTGTTGTGCTGTGACTTTGCCAGAATCCATTTCGGTGGAGTAGAGAAAATTGTGTGTGTGTAGGAATTTTATGACTTGAGAGTGAATACATTTCTCAAGCAGTTTAGATAAGGGGGATAGAATGGCATTAGGAAGGTAGTTTGAGAATTCATGAGAGTTGCCACCTTTATGAAGTGGAATAATATATGAAACTTTCCAGAGTTGGGGGATGTAGGCCTCCTGTATGGAGCGGTTGATGAGGATAGAAACTGGGTAAGATAGGGATTCAGCAGCAATTTTTAAGAAGTTGGCTAGTAGACTGTCAGCTGCAAGGGTGGTTGTCTTTAGTTTTAGGAGGAGTTTTTAATAGTGGAAGTGGAAACTGGTGAGAGAACAAAGGAGGGGATGGTATTGGAGCATGTGGTAGGCATATGTGTATGGTTGTTATTGGTTAGCTGGGAGGATAGAGTTAAGATGGATTCTGTAAAATAGTGATTGCATTGGGATGCTATATCTATGGTATTGGTGTCTGAGGAGGGGGCTGGTGTGGTAACTTTTCCTGGTTTTAGAAGGGAGTTGATAGCATGCCAAAACTTTTAGGGGTCTTTTGAGTGTTTGTTTTGTACCCCAAGAAAATAGTTCTTTTTGTCTAGTTTGGTTTGCTTTTTAGCCTGATTTCTGAGTTGTTGGAAATGTTGTTTGGCTATGCTAGTGTTATCCCTTTTTCAGATTTTCCATGTTTATCTCTGCACTTTAGTAAGTCTCTTGTGTCCCTACTCAGCCATGGTGCATAGTTTGGCTTGATTCAAATTTTTCTGATGGATGCGACTTTGTTGAGGACATTTAAGAGAGTACTATTAAAGTATTTGAGAGCTTGGTCTAGACCTGGGGTTAGTAGCATTTCCAGTTAGTTTGTTTTAGGATAGAGTTTAACTCCTGTATGTTTAGTTTACGGTCATCTGTAACTTGTCTAAAGGTTATGGGCTTGGGTATCTTGGTGTGTTTGCATAGGAGAAAAATGGAGAGATGGTCACTGAGACCATCTGGTAGACAACCTGTCTGGTAGTTTTGTTTTGGGCAATTGACTAGTGTCCAATCTAGAATGGATTTTTTGTTGGGTTTTTTAATCAACTCTAGTTGGTTTTTGAATGAGTTGTGAAAAACCAGAGATTCATATGATTAGTGGTGTTGTTTGAGTTACAGGCTATCCAGTTTCTGTTTAGATTACCTAGTAAGATAGTTTCCTGTTGCAAGTTCTCTGACATCCACTGCAAAATTTCCTCAATAACAGCAAAAAATATTTTTTTTTCTTGTGGTTTAAGTACAGAATTGTACCTAAGATTTTGGCATTGTGAAACTTGGGAAGTGGGATTTGTAGAGGTTCCATTTTGAGGTGATTTTTAAAGTAAATTGCAATTCTGCCTCCCTTTCTGCCTACCCTATCTAACCTTAGGATGTTGTAACCTGGTGGGAGGATTTCTTCATTTTGGGTGTTAGGTTTTAGCCAGGTATCAGTGATTGTTAGTATGTCTGGAGAGTAGTGGGTAATAAATGCATGTAGGTCAGGAAGCTTATTGGATATGCTCCTAGTATTGATGTTGAGAATTAGCAGGTCAGAGTTATGTTTGTTTGAGGGTGGGGTAATAAGTGAACCTGAGTTTGAGTGTATGTCACCTGATATAAGTAGGCGCTTTGTGATCAGTAGTATGTGTTTAATCAGATCTGAAGAAGGCTAAAAGCTGAAAGCCCTCATCCCTTTTATTTTATGTGTTTTTAAATTTTACGTGTTTCAAATAAATATATTCAGCCATGACGTCACTTCTTGTTTATGCATTTGTGGATTTAGCTTCTTGAAGTGGTTCGTTGTTTTACTTGGATTTAATTTATCAGCTTTTCTAACTATAGATATCTAGACCGAACCATCAAGTAGCTTGATAACAGTTACATCAAGAAATCCATAGTAAAAAGACAATATTTTGTTAATAATTCAAAACCGTAATTATTGTTACTCAGCCTATAAAAGAGTTAAGGGATTACAAACTGTCATCCCATTTTAAACATGTTCAAATTCTGAAGTCAAATTGCTAGAAACATTCTTAAAAATCAATTGTTGTTTGTTTAGTTATTCTAAGTAGACTGGACAAATATTTGAACTGTTGCATTATATGGTGGCTAAAAATACAAATTTCCTAAATTTAAATGTTTGATTATTATTCTGTCTGCTCTCACTAGTGTCTGTGTTATGAAACAAAACTTTCAAGTTTAACACATACAACAAGCTCTAACATCTAAAACAGTCTGATAGTATAACACATGTGCAGAGGAAATAAAATGTAAACCTTTATTTAGCAATGATAATGTTGAATCATCAAACAAAAATCATGTAAGTTAATAACTAAGTAATTTTCAGTATTATTTATGTCAGATTATATAGCCACCTTTTTGTTCTAATGTTCCTTTAGGATACATCCCTACATTGTCCAATGCTACATTTCATGTGGTATTTTAATGTCTGGCCATACACGTTGGCATTCCACTTTCTAACTCATGCTGAGCTGTTTAATAAACATGACCTCTTCCAGTTCTGATTAGATGGGTGCAGCAGTGAAATTAAAATCTTTCTGTACCAGCTGCAAAGAGACTATGGGCTATACTTGCTGAGTGCCAGTGATGGCCTCATGTATAAGATTAATGCCTGTTATCAGGTTGCCAAGGTACTGCACAATACCACTGTTATCACCTGCTCTTATGAGCAGTGCTGGTTCAGGTACCGTGACCTGCTGAGGTTCCACCACAGCCTGCTACTCCAGTAGGTAGCACAGGATGAGGAAAGAAATCCCTGATTTTTCAGGCAGTTTGTCATTGATTTGCAGTGCATTGTTCTGACTGTACTTTTCTGTTCTTGCCTTCTGTTATTAGGGACGAATTGTACTGACTACTTTTTTTGCGTTTTACAGCACCAGAAGAGCTGGCATGAAATCGTGATGCCTACATGATGAGGTGAGACAGGGTAAGTGATGCAGGTAGTTATGTTTTATTTAAAGAAGAGAATAAATGTGTCATTTATATATATACATATATATATATATATATGTGTGTGTGTGTGTGTGTGTGTGTGTGTGTGTGCATGTGTGTGCATATGTGTGTGTGTGTGTGTGTGTGTGTGTGTGTGTGTGTGTGTGTGTGTGTGTGTGTGTGTGTGTGTGTATATATACTAATGTGCTATTTTTTCTTTCCCTCTCTCTCTACACAGTCAGCTGTGGTACAGGTGGTACTGAAGCGGCAGTAGCTACCTGAACCCATACCAGCCCATGAGCCTGTCTATGTGTAGATCCCAGGTTTGACTTTGTGCAGTGGAATGAAGGTCACCATGTGGATAGTGCCCTGGAGGGCTTCTAGTGTCCTCTGTAGCATCCCACAAGTCAGGCACAGAGGAGTTCTGGGAATTTTACAGAATGGTACCACTTGTTACCCAGTGGCATGTGTAGCAGCTGGTGATGGCAAATGGAAGCTGTTAGCTTGATACTGGCATTGAAACCACAGACCACATCCTTGTTCACCTTATAGACATGCACAGTCAGATTGCCCCATTCATCAGACCACCTGAGGCATGGTCTGTCTAGGATGTTAACCATGGAGGTGACTTATTTTGGGAGTTCTCCTTTTGGTTGGTTTGGCAGGCCTGCCCTACTCTGTTCTATCCAACATCACAGTACTGCCTCCCCTTCCTTGTGTCTCAGTCATGACATTGTGTTTATAGTCTAACCCATTGCACTATCATCTGTCCTTCCACACTGTCTGTATCTTTTCAGTGTTGTTCCCCTTACATGTTTGTACCTCATCTCTTTGTCTTCATTTGTTGTTTGTTTGCCTGCCACTGATACCTTTTCTATTCCTTCTGGCCTTCTCTTACATGCTGTTTGCTACATCCTCTCTCCATCCTTATTGAAACAATGGTAAATGGATACCTCACCCTCAGAAAAGAAAAATGTCTATGTTTTACCCCAACCCACCCATCTTTACTTTTGGTTTTCTTTGCATGTGTTCCTCTGCTTGATCTTACCTATCTTCAGGCTTTACTATCTCTCTCTTCCTCAGCATTTCAGTGATGATTTGAGTTGGCACTTTGCTGTGCTACCCTTATTTGGCCTTCTCACAGTGCCCATGTTGCAGCTATGAGGCACTTTATTTCCATGTATGAGCACACATAGCATCGAGTACACCACAGAAATTAACTCCCCATTTAGTCACATGACCACACATAGCGTGACCGCTGTGATAGCATGCTGCTTCTTACTAATGTTGCTGCTATCATTTTCTATGCAGTCCTTTCCATGGTATATCAATGTGCTGGGACTAATACATATCAAAAACAGCACTGAGCCACTTCACACTAGTTCTTATGTGATATTTCATGTAGCACAGTGGCATTGTGGATGTTATTGGATGCACCCATAGATACAGAAGTAACATCAATAACCAGAGTGTACCCTAAAATAATCTGTCCTTCACAGTAACACATTTATGGGAGGCATCCTCAAGGAGGATAGCTCCCCTTTGCTAGATGTCTATCCACCAGCCCTAATACCCACTCTTTATAGATACACTGTATTAACTTCAGAAACTTAACTTTGATTAAGATGGCTGATAACATGAACTGACATGAAGAACAGGTAAATGTGCTTCTTAATATCTAACTGTGTAACCTTGGCTAGGTATCAGTTTGCGATCAGCCAAATAAACTAGCTGTATGCAGAAACAGAAACTAAATATCAGCCATCCATGAGCCATATATTTGCAGAAGATATTTCACTTTCAGTATTTTCTGAGAAATCTCAAAAAGTAACATTTAACAAGGTGTTTTACCCTAAATACTTCTTCAAGGAAAATCATTTGTCTCCACATTTTGGTTATAAGCTTTGTAGGTATTGCCATTAGGCTCCAGAAAATACAGCCTGCAATAGGGGCACTCCCTCTGCGCTGTTATCCCAAAAAGTCTAACTGGATTACCCTGTACATGCTTTTCTGCCCTCTCTTCCTTTTACGAAATATGTGTCACTATGAACATATATATTATCACAGTATCTATCAGAACTTTACAACTTGAACCTTGGTAGAAAGGCAGAAGTTGCACAAAACTAACAGTATAAATACATAAAGGATCAAAACATATGGACTTGAGGCTTGTCAGTTTATGTGCAAATGTGGCCTACAAAAACAGAAGCTAAATATTTTTTTTGCAGGAGGCAAGTCTCTCCCCTGCACCGCCATGTTGACAGTATTGTCCCCCCATACCCAACTTACTTTAATATTCTCATTTCAAGGTCATTGCACCTTAAAGAAAAAGTTATAATCAAACACATTAAAATGCAAAACCGTCTTTCCATTTCCTTAGGAGGCTTAGATCATCAACAAATCAATGCAGTATAAGCATAAATAACATTACTCCTGTATGGCATGACCATACAAAAATAAACAAGTCTGTCTTAAATAATACATCTTTGAGCAAATGTGAATTTAGCAACTTGGTACTGAGCAGTGGAAGGACACCTTTTATCTCTTCATCTCAAACAACAGTTAGGAGTGTCCAGATATATCCTGTGTAGCCATTATGTGTAGTGCAGGTACTCCCATATGAAGACCATGAAATATGAGAGGGAAGAAGATTTGGCTGATAACTCTAATAACACATCCTTATCTGAGTGAGTGAAATACTCTTCTGTTTAATTGTCCAGTTAGGCCCACTGTACTTGATGGTAGGTTAGATGACAGCCCCTGGGAAATCTAACTGTCGAAAGACGCAAGTAAATTTTCAGACCCTCTTTTAAAAACTTCCAGCAGATATTTGATAAATCAAGGAAGGCCCTGTCACTCTGCATCTCTTTTTCTAAGGAGAATAGTTTAGAACATAAAAACCCACATGTGTTACAGAACAAGAGTTGGTCCATTTGAGAAACATGAAACTACTGACTACAAGTAGAACAGAATGAAAATTTACCACTTTAGTAATTGCCTGCAAACACACAAATGAACAAAAGACCATTTATCAAACGTTCTGTCAACCTATGGGCCAGAGCATTTGCATAGTGTTGAATGTCTGTAGTAGAAATCCCCAAGAGGCATGTACTTTCCTTGACAATAAATTACCCAACCAAGTCGGCTCCATCTTGTTCCTCTTTCCTTATGTTGAAACTAAACCCCACTGTTATTGTCTGTATTAGTTCTAATAAGTCTGTCCATATGTTGTCATGAAGGTCATTAATGTTTCTGTAGTAGCTAATGCTAGGGTAACTGGGAATCCCTGCCTTAGTCCACTTTTCACCACATTGAAAAGGGTAAAATATCACAAGAGTTATCCATAAAATGTTAACAGTCCCTGGTAGCATGCCTGTATCATTTAAGAAGCATTGCAAATGATGCTCCATAGTTGTTCACATAAAATGGCCTGCTGAACTGGATAGAGCCACAGGTTTCAGCATTGTCTATAACTTCACCTTTTTCTTCATTTTTGTAACTGCTTCTGGAAAACTACATTGGAGCTTTTCATCTGAATCTGACTTTCCTGGTAAACAGAGATAAATAAATGTAAAACAAAATGACCAACAGAATAACAGACTAGCTGAAGATAAAAACTTGTTTTATTACCAAATGAATAAAATAGGTAAGCGCTTTCACTTTTTCTTCGTCAGATGGTCTGATGAAGCAAAAGTGAAAGCGCTTGCCTATTTTATTTGTTTGGTAATAAAATAAGTTTTTATCTTCAGCTAGTCTGTTATTCCATTGGTCATTTTGTTTTACATTTGGATTTTGCTTTTCCAACGGCATATTTATCCCAGTCTGTGCACATTTCTTCAGAGATAAATAAATATATAAATAAATAAAACTGCAGTTTTCTACTATAGAGTCAACAATAGTGCTGCTATGCTATGGCAAAAGCTTGGGTTAAAATGGGAAGTTATTGGCAGGAGGCACAGTGTTGACTGTGCTTGGAAGTTCATTTGATATCAGATTAGTAGGGTGTTCTACAAGTGGTAGAGTCCCAAACCTTGAAGAGTACTGTCTCAAAGCCAGGAACTTGAGTGTCCTATAGATCGGGTAAGTTGGCACTTTTCTAATATGCCACAGCTTACCTGAACACATTATTTGAGTTTGAGCAAAGTAAGTGTAATAGCCATGGTGAGGGAGTGGGAGGGGTTGGGTGTGTACATTAGGGCAATGGTTAGGAAGGGGCTTTTAGGTGTAAGGAGAGGGAGGGGTGATTTTTGTTTTGGGCAGTCCTGCAATAGTTCAAGGTCCAAGAACCCTTGGTAGAATTAGTGTAGGTTATGTACAATGACTCAATGACAAAAGTATGAAGAGTGACAGAACTCACACAGAAGTATCCAGTGGGAGTGGGTGTGCACCAGGGTTCAGCTCTGAGCCAGCTGCAGTTCATACTGCTGATGGACTACATTAGCAAAAAGGTCAGAGGGGACCAATTGGCAACGTTGTTGTATGCAGAATATGTGAAATTACTAGCAGCCTCTGAACAAGAACTTAAGCAAATAATAGGGGAATGGAGTGCAAAACAGAAGGCACATGGGATGAAACTGATTATGGTCAAGACAGGTGTCATGGCAGCAAATTAAAGAAATCAGAAGAAGCTTAAAATTCAGATTGAAGTGAAAACAGTGGAAGAGGTTAACGGCTTCACATATCTAGTAGTTGTGGTTGACAAAGGGGAAAGTCTGAGTGAGGAAGTCAAAGCTAGAGTCAGAGGTGCTGTAGTTAAATGATAGAAAGCGTCAGGCTTATGTGTGACATAAGAATGCTAAAGAAGTTGAAAAGTAAGGTGGATAAAGGAGTGGTGTGACCAGTGCTCTTGTATGGAATCAAAACCAGACCAGTGGAGGAAACTAGAGGTGACAAAGATGAAGTGCCTGAGGTGGGTAGAAGGATGCACACTGTGAGATAGATGAAGAAATGAGGACATCCAAACAGAAGCCCAAGTAATCCAATTACAGAGAAGGTCAAGGAAAACAGATTATGGTGGTTTGTTCAAAAATGCAAGAAAGTAGAAGACCATTCTGTAAAACAGATTTGGGAGAGACAGGAATAAGGATAGTGTAAATTGGGATGTCTAGTCAACAGATGGATGGATCATATGAGACAGGACCTGGACCTGGGAAAGGCAGACATGACTGTCAGATAAGGTAGGAGATTGGCGCTGAATAGAATGAATGGCAACAACTAATGCAATATCTTGATTTCATGTAAAAATGGAAAAAGAGGGTTGATGATAAGTAAATTATACTCTCAGAGTAGCACTTTGTAAACTCTATTTGCAAAGCCATTCTGCATTCATATTTATTTTGCCTATGTATTGCTCAGAAGGAAATCATACAACAACCTTATGTTAGTTTAACAAATACATGATTCAGTCAAAGAACTTCAATGCATAAATGTTAAATAAAAGAAAAAAAATAAAGCCACAATTTCAACACACTGTGCACACATTATTAAATATATTGTAGTATTATGAGTTAACTAGCCTGATGCAGAAATAGCTAAGACAATATATGCTGTAACAAAGATACATATTGGAGTGTAGTGACCTTTATGTACACAAAACAATTATAATAGCTCCATAGTGGTAGTATCAATGTGTAATATCAGTAAAATGTCTTAGTATTACAGCCACCTTAAAAAAGCCTTATTATTAACATTATGAAAACCTCACCACTAAAAATAAATTAAAAAGATTAAAAGTTAACTAAGTAAAAACAGAACATGGTGTACCAATGCCAGAATGCAAAAAAAAAAAATTAAAGATTAAGAGCTTTCTTCTTGTCCAAGACTTCATCATAATCTGAATTTCAACCAAAAACATACACCAGTTTAAAACCCTAGTAAACAATGACGTGATTCCTTACAAAACAAATCAAAAATGCTTACAGGTTAAAAACTTCTATATTAAATGAAAGTTTTACATATAACATTCAAAAATGCCTACAAATATTATGCATTTAAAAAGAATAAATAGAAATTAATCCAGGAATCATTATTAAACCTTACACTACAACTTAGCAGATCAGAATTTTAATAGACTGGAAGTGGAAATGTGATCATTTCAACTAGGTGAATGAGTGGCATTCAATCTGAGTTGCCATGCCAATTTCCAACATTCATATCTATTTTCCAATGCTCAATCTCTGCAATTTCTCTCCATTTTCTCCAATATAAAAATACAAACCTTTTAAAACCTATACATAACAATGAATGTTTAAAAAGAATATCATTAATTGTAGAAAAACAAGCAAAATACCTGGATAAATCTGGTGTAGAGCACAACAGTAGTATATCTTCTTCTTTCGGCTTTTCTCGGTTAGGGGTCGCCACAGCAGATCATCTGCCCACTCATGATTGGCAGTGGAGTTTTAATGTGTCAAGTTGCCAGCCTGGCACCCAACCTTCCACAGAAGGCACACACATGCACACACTCACACCTAGAGCCAATCTAGAGTGTCCAATCCACCTGCTGCTTGTCTTTGGGATGTGAGAAGAAACCGGAGCACCTGGAGGAAACCCACACGACCACAGGGAGGACATGCAGACTCCGCACCGAAGGCACCCCAGCCAAGAATCGAACCGGCAAACCTCTTGCTGTGAGGTGGCAGCGCTAACCGCTGCACCACCGTGGCCGCCCTAGAGCACAACAGTAGTAGATAAAATCCAGAAATCACAGCAAAACACCAGAACATAAAGACATGGGCTAAAAATATTTAATTGAAAGTAGTGAAACAGTAGTTAGCACTTTCACAATAAAATTACTTAATTAGACTGCCATTAACAAAATATACCAAGTAGGTATAGTACTGAACAACCTGTCAGCCCTATCCAATTAGTAATAGCCAATAAAATCTTACAGTCAATCAAGCCATGTAAAAACAACATCACTCATTAAATGAAAAAGAGAGAAAAAAAGAAGAGAAAAATTGGGGGGAGGGGACGCGTTTATAAATCAATGCTTCAGCCTACGTGCCCATATGAAAGGTTTCAATGTAACTGCATCATTTATTCCTGGTATTTTATCAGCCCCAAAATGAAGAATCCACTTCTGTTCAGCTGACTCTGTCCTATTCTTTATGTCAACCCCTCTGATGTTTTCAGTGAAACAGTAGTAAGCACTTTTACAATAAAATTACTTAATTAGACTGCCATTAACAAAATATACCAAGTAGGTATAGTACTGAACAACCTGTCAGCCCTATCCAATTAGTAATAGCCAATAAAATCTTACAGTCAATCAAGCCATGTAAAAACAACATCACTCATTAAATGAAAAAGAGAGAAAAAAAGAAGAGAAAAATTGAGGGGAGGGTAAATCAATGCTTCAGCCCATATGAAAGGTTTCAATGTAACTGCATCATTTTTTCCTGGTATTTTATCAGCCCCAAAATGAAGAATCCATTTCTGTACAGCTGACTCTGTCCTATTCTTTATGTCAACCCTTCTGATGTTTTCAGTGAAACAAATAAAATTACTTAATTAGACTGCCATTAACAAAATATACTAAGTAGGTATAGTACTGAACAACCTGTCAGCCCTATCCAATTAGTAATAGCCAATAAAATCTTACAGTCAATCAAGCCATGTAAAAACAACATCACTCATTAAATGAAAAAGAGAGAAAAAAAGAAGACAAAAATTGGGGACATATGAAAGGTTTCAATGTAACTGCATCATTTATTCCTGGTATTTTATCAGCCCCAAAATGAAGAATCCACTTCTGTTCAGCTGACTCTGTCCTATTCTTTATGTCAACCCCTCTGATGTTTTCAGTGAAACAGTAGTAAGCACTTTCACAATAAAATTACTTAATTAGACTGCCATTAACAAAATATACCAAGTAGGTATAGTACTGAACAACCTGTCAGCCCTATCCAATTAGTAATAGCCAATAAAATCTTACAGTCAATCAAGCCATGTAAAAACAACATCACTCATTAAATGAAAAAGAGAGAAAAAAAGAAGAGAAAAATTGGGGGGAGGGGACGCGCTTATAAATCAATGCTTCAGCCTACGTGCCCATATGAAAGGTTTCAATGTAACTGCATCATTTATTCCTGGTATTTTATCAGCCCCAAAATGAAGAATCCACTTCTGTTCAGCTGACTCTGTCCTATTCTTTATGTCAACCCCTCTGATATTTTCAGTCACCACTTTTAACACAAAGACTCTGAACGTATGCTGTGGACAAACTTCCGTAACATGTTTTGCTAAGGCACTACTTTTTTTCCCATTTCTAATATCTCTAATATCTTCTAAAATATGCTCTTTAAAAGATCGATTAGTCTTTCCAATATAATATACATGGAAGAACACACAGCAGGTAAAATAAACTACACTGCAGGTCCTGCAAGCTGCATAAAACGTACACTCATTTTGGAAGCCCTCACTAGGGTGCCTATAGCTGGGTCCCACAAGTATGTGCCTACATGTAGAGCATCCCCTACAAGAATAGGTCCCAAGCATCTGTGAGTCAACACAAGTGCCATATTTATAAGGTCCATAGCAAAGTTGTCTCTTTAATGATAGATTATTCCTAAAGGTAAAGAGGGGCTTATCTCCAACTATATCCCTGAGCTGATCTAACGCTTGTAGTACATTCCAGTTTTTCTTAAATATATCACAGAAAACACTGACATCACTAGAGCATGTCAGTGGAATTCTAATATTATAGTCAGTACTCTGATTCTTATCCTGGGCACTCATTAGAAACATAGTGTCTACCCTTGGATTCTCACTCTTTAAGACACTGATCAGTACAGTGATCTAACTCTCTCACTGTGTAACCCTAGTGTAGGGTGGTGACTGAACCACTATCAATATAAGTAGAGAAGACCCTTCGCCCTGTTTTAGATAAAGTGAGTAACATACATAGAGACACGGTGTTTTTGAATGAGTTATATGGTAAAGTTATTGGTATCAAAAGTGAATACATTTTTGTTACCATGGATATAAAGTCTCTTTTTATGGTCATCCCTAATACCTGGGGTGTAGATAATATTAGGGAATTTTTAACTGGTAGAAATGTTTTTGCTAATGACAAAGTGAACTTAATCTGTATGCTTTTGGACATCATTTTAGAGAATAATATATTTTTGTTCCAAGATGAAGTCTATCTTCAGAAGGTTGGCATAGCTATGGGCACAGCATGTGCCTATAGCTATGCCAACTTAGCTCTTGCTCAATGGGAAGAAACACAAGTGCTGAGTAATAATGCTTTCTCTAGTAATATTTTCTGGCATACCAGGTTTGTGGATGATATATTTTTTTCTATGGGGAGAGTCACTCCAACTACTCCATGAGTTTGCGGAATATTTGCAGAATACAATATCATTTTTGAGATTCACTCGTCAGCACTCAAACGAAGAAATACATTTTCTTGATGTGACTGTTAGGAAGACAGATCTTGCATCTGTGAGTACTGTTTATATAGGAAACCTACACATAAGACTGCTCTCACACAAAAGTAGTATGCACCCTAGACATGTTGCTAAGAACATGGTAAGAAGGCAGGTTTTGAGACTAATGAGGTTACACAGTGAAGATACCCAGATGAAGGTAGCACTACAGCAACTTAAAAGTGAGTTTCTATCTAGGGGTTACACAGTGAGAGAGTTAGAGCACTGTATTAATCAATGTCTTAAAGAGTGAGAATCCAGTGGTAGACCCTATATTTCTAATGAATGCCCAGAATAAGAATCAGAGTACTGACTATAATATTAGAATTCCACTGACATGCTCCAGTGATGTCAGTGTTTTCTGTGATATATTTAAGAAAAACTGGAATGTATTACAAGCGTCAGATCAGCTCAGGGATATAGTTGGAGATAAGTCCCTCTTTACCTTTAGGAATAATCTGTCATTAAAGAGACAACTTTGCTATGGACCTTATAAATATGGCACTTGTGTTGACTCGCAGATGCTTGGGACCTATTCTTGTAGGGGATGCTCTGCATGTAGTCACATACTTGTGGGACCCAGATATAGGCACTCTAGTGAGGGCGTCCAAATTGAGTGTAAGTTTTATGCCTATTGCAGGACCTGCAATGTAGACTATTTTAGCACTCTGTGTTCTGCCATGTGTTTATATTGGAAAGACTAATCACTCTTTTAAAGAGTGTATTTCAGAACATATTAGAGATATTAGGAATCGGAAAGAAAGTAGTGCCTTAGCAAACCACGATACAGAATCTGGTCCACAACATAAGTTTAGATTCTTTCTGTTAAAAGTGGTGACTGAAAACATCAGAGGCGGTGACAAAAAGAATAGGACAGAGTCAGCTGAACAGAAGTGGATTCTTCAGTTTGGGGCTGATAAAATACCAGGAATAAATAATGCAGTTACATTGAAACCTTACCTATGGGCAAGTAGGATGAAGTATTGATTTATATATGCCCTCCCCGCGAATTATTTTCTTTTTTCTCTCTCTTTTTCATCCTTTTAATGAGTGATATTGTTTTTTTACATGGCTTGACTGTAAGATTTTACTGGCTGTTACTAATTGGATAGGGTTGATAGGTTGTTCAGTACTATATCTACTTGGTGTATTTTGTTAATGGCAGTCTGATGAAGCAATTTCATCGTGAAAACCCTTACTACTGTTTTACTAATTCCAATTAAATATTTTTAGCCCATGGCTGTGTGTTCTGGTGTTTTGCTGTGATTTCTAGAATATCATTAATATTGTTATTTTTGATGTCACAAATATGTTCATATATTGTGTTGAGTAACTGCCTTTCTGTTCTACTTAACTATAAACTGGTATAAGCTAAATAGGGTGGCAGGTATACCACTCCACATGTTTCATAATTATAGTGTCCCTGGCATCCCATAGATCTGTTCTAACTAAATGCAGTAACATTAGTGCCATCAAAAATATATATTTACAATAGTTACGATATTTACAATATTTACAATGCTCTCATTTGGACGTTATTTTAATAATTTTATTATGCTTATTTCCATGGACATTCTTTTTCCTCTTTCCAATATTTATTTAATAATTTTTGCCCTATCAAAAACTATTAAAGGTTCCAAATCTAATTTCCTGTCTATATCTTCAATAAATGCTAAATTCAAATTTCTCATAACCGCTGATCTAATTTTATTGATGTCCCTTGAATAAGGTAAAATCATAGCCTTAAACTTATTTAAAGTCTTGGGGACAGAATTACAAATATGTTAATCATGCTATTCCCCAAAATGGGTAAAAACATCACACCTCTTGCCTCACTTCTTTTCCAAGTTTCCATAAAAGGTTTTCTGGATACCCTCCATCCAAAAACAGTTGTAACAATTTTTCTACTTCTCGTTTAAAAAATGTCATCATCTGATATCAATTCAGATTGTCTGACGAACTGTCCCTTTACAATATTTATTTTTGATAGTGAGGGTGGCAACACTGAAAATGCAAATATAAATTTGAGAATGTATTTTTCTAGTTTATATTGTATGTGATCCTTTGTTTGATAAAGTCCTTTGAAATCATCACATCCAAGTAGTTAATAGCATTACAGATAAATGAATGAACATGGAATATAAGAAAATATTGTAATGTATTTCAGAAAATCTGAAAAAAATTTATACTTCACTATGCTGCCAAGACAGTATCAGCATACATGGGGAACAAGTGGCCCCATAAACACCACCAACAGCAACACCTGCAATGTGATGAAGTATTTGCCTTCAAAAAAGCATTTTACATGTTGTTAAGTTCATGCAGTAGTGTGTTTAGTTAAAAGCCAACTAATTTAACTTTAACAAAGTTAGTAGTAGAGTGATTAGCAAGATCTGCTGATGTCTTAAAATACTGTCATAGTCAGCGATGTAGCTGCCTCATCTAAAAATAAAATATCAGTAGCAGTCAGCTCTCCACACTTAGTGATGAAGCACTGAAGTGAATGTCTTATTTCTGTGCTGACATTCAGAAAAGTCAATAAAGAAAAAAGAACATAGGACCTGCAATCCCGATCATACCCCTTAACACCTGGTCCCTCACCCCCACTATTGCTATGCGTCTGGTTATAATAATGTACTGCTTGTCAGTGTTATCAAAGAACATGAAGTTTATTAGTAATTATATATATATATATATATATATATATATATATATATATATATATATATACATATTAATACTTTAACCATTGTGTTACTTCCTTTTTATGGAAAAGGCAATCCCCGGGATTCATGAAGCTTGACGCAAGGACGGTGTTATTCTTGCACCGACCGTGCAGCGTAGAGATGGCGCAGCAGCACCACATGCATATTAATGAAGGCGCGCTGCCACAATGTCCACATGCATAGGAAACGTGCGCAAGTCCAGGGGGCATGTCTAAGCACTGCACGGAGGTGTGAACATGTCGGCTGCAGACGCGCAACCTAAAATGCTGACTAGTACAGCCTGGCTCTAATAATAATCACCCCTGTCAGTGTCCGTGGATACTGA
>NC_056745.1:942407915-942457915 GCF_019279795.1 Protopterus annectens
AAACTGGCCAAACCATACGAATGTGATAGATCGTCTATTTTGTCCACAGTGTATACAGACTCAGAATACAAGGGCGGGTAACCCTGATTACCCATGGGCCGAGACAATTGTATGAAATGGGTCCTGTGAAGTGGAGAGCGGGCAGAGTGTAGTGGTGTGTCCAGAACCGACCAGGTCCCAGAGTAAGGATGGGTGCTGTTGAGGAGGCGAGGGTGGGGGAACTATGGGTAGCTACTTATGGGTCTATGTGTGCAGTTGTTGGCTGATGTTGGCCAATATGGACAGCCTTAGGGATGCAAGCGAATGTGTTGATTGGGCAGAGGAGTCGCCCAACGAGCAGCCACACCCACTGCGAGACCCACTAAAGCAAAGTGTAATCAATATGGCATGGAACGGAATAATCAGATGTAGATGTATATAAGTAGAGCTATGTGTGTATATGTACCTATAGCAAGATAGAGTTATGCTTTTCCCTTGTCGTAGTACGAATGTATACATACAGAGAAAGAATACAGATACATACCCACATATGAATCTATACATATGCAGACAACCATAGACCCACATGTCATTAGATTATTTATATAGATATATATATATATATATATATATATATATATATATATATATATATATATATATATATTTTTACAAATAATATATATATATGTATATATATATATATATATATATATAGACAGCAAGATATGAATATACATGTATGCATACATGCATACATATGCATATATATCTGTATATATTAATGTAAATAGATATAGATTTATATATATATATATATATATATATATATATATATATATATATATATATATATATGTTACAGTAAATATACACATGTATATACCTAGGATATGATACAGCAGTTACGGGTAATATATGTTCACAGGCTGGGCATATGTTGGTGGGAGGTCCAATAAACAAATGTGTACCCCCCCACCCCCCAGCTAGGCCGGTGAGACATACAGACACGCAATAAAGGTAAATACACCACTGATTCCCAGACCACCGGCAGGAAAATACCAGTGGGAGAGATCTGCAAGGTCTACACTTGAAACATGGACATCGATGTCCCTTGTGGGACACCAAAAATTAGTGATTGGAGCCAGGCCCTGTAATGATTGATGCAACCAGGCTGTAGATGTACACGGACCAGTAGGTTGTGCAAGCCTGATAATACATGGGTTAACACAACATATGACATGTGTCCCGACACGGGGAGAGTGTGCAGTGTGCAGTGGTGTGTTTATACCCCACCTGCACCCACAGTAAGGATGAGTGCTGTAGAGGAGTGGCGGGTAGGGGAACTATGGGTATGCGATTTTGGGCCTAGGCATGCAGGTGTTGGCTGGCAGAGCTGTATTAAGACTGCCCCATGTATGTAAGTAATATTCCAATGTGGGCATAGCAAACACCCATACCTCCCAAACCCTAAGAGTATATCCACTGGATAGTCCGTAAACCATTGGGGGAACACATAGGGACCATACCATTGAACTGTCCCCAATTACCAGGGACGTCCATGATTATGACTCAGAATCTAACTCTGTCCCACCTAAACCCTCCTTGAACTAGTGATATTAGGATGAAAGTTGGTGGAATACACGTAATGAAAAATGACAACATGTAAGAGTCATAAACAGCATGTACCTCAGACAATGTGTATGAATACATATGTTCTGGGTCTGTCAATGTGTCAGGTTAATAGCACCAAACTTCTAAATGTGTCCCTGAGGTTGTTATGCAGTGTTCCTGATTCAGTGTTCATTCTCCCCCATTCGTATGAGAGGTCTGATATTGACAGAAAGTGCATATTCTGCCGACAACCTTAGAAAGATGATAGAATAATAGGTTGGGGTTACCACCTGTCCACCTTTGCAAGGGACACCCCTTTGGGCAGTTGTGTCCTGCAAAATAATTGAAATTATGGCAAATGTCCTCAGATTTGAGGACAAAGATTTCCTATATTGTCTGTAGTAGTTGCATAAAACAATTATTTTGTATCTGAAACACCTAAATGTTATAAGAAACAGTATAAGCAACTATAATGCTACAAGAATAAGCTTTTATTTAGGCAAAACAGTGAAGTACTTTCTTTTGTACTGGCTGTGGGTATGTTTTGCCCTGCAAAATCTGATGTCTCTACATAAAGGTAGTCCCACCATGGGCAATTGAAAAGGTGGCAACCCTATAATAGGTATGTGGTAGCATGACTCGGCCGACGGATGTGGGTCCCAAAATCCAATTACTTGTCTGTATTGAAGAGTCTCGGTTCCCATGTATCAGCCAGATGGGAGCAGATTGTAAGAGGAACACACAAATAATATGATTAAATCACTGGACAGGCCGCCAATTCCGTACAGTCAAATGGCATGCCGCCGCCTAATGGGCAGCGATTCCCGATACTGTAGGCATGTAATCCGATGTAATAGGCATCACAAGGTAATATTGTGGTCCTTGCTCCCACCCAGGGCTGTGAGTGTCAGATGCAAGCACCAATGTTGGTGCATTTGCAAGTGCGGGAGCGAGCGGGTGTAAGCCTGTTTGGCTACCAGTATGCGAGTATTGCACTGGTAAAGTAATGTAGAGGCTAACCGTGTGTAAGAAGCTGTAACCAGAGGTTAGTATTGCTTAACACCGCGCAAACCCATGCACACCCGCTTACAACTGCTTTAATGTGCCTTACTCCCTCTGTATCCAATGGCCTTGTTCCGCCCTGCAACCAAATAAATGTCCTCTGCAAGGCTCAGAACCAGGCCCTGCACATACAGCTAATTTGATTTACCTATACACCATGGCAGATATACAGACAACGGACAGTACCACAAACATATCATACAGTGCAGTCATTCAACAGTATAGGAATGTATCCCATCATGTAGATGTATATGTGAGTGTTTATGTCCAGCATATAGGTACATACATATATAGAGATATATCAGGAACATACCATGTGGCAACAAAGCATTACAAATGAATGAAACAGGAAACACCAGCGACGCCTGTATTATGTAGTGGTGTTGTTCTATGTAATCTCAAGACTCCCTCAGACAGACATGTGTCATTCATACACGCAAACAGTTGTACATTGGCCGTATACATCACTCTGTGCATGTAATGTACATTAACACAACAGTACCTGTCCAATCATTATGTGTGAACAGTACTCTTGCAAGGTGCTGTGTGCAACATTATCATCATGATAAAGGTAAATGGGGTAACCATAGAGGGACCGGTAGTTTTGTGTGTACAATGGGGTCATCCTCATCACATGTACCTGAACCATTTAGGAGTGATGTGCATACCAGGATCATGCGCCTGAGGGACAGGGGTGAGGATAACAGGAATATGTTGTGATGCATATTACAAGGGTTATATGTATCCAGTGGGCATGTATGTGAAATAGACAGCTATGTATAGGGCAGATGTTGTCCTAGGTGCCGATTGGCCTTATGTTTCCATAGGGTGAGGGTCGGATGTGGGGGAAGGAGTGTAGGTATGGCCATGGAGGATAGGTATAGTAGGATCACAGATAATGACAGCATACAGGGTTGGTATATGACACATGTGGGGGGATACACCTCAGACGGGGATGGGTGTTCTGCATTCACAAGCCCATGGGAACAGTGTGATGGAGGTCCCTAGCCATGGGCAGCCGCCACTGCACCTAAACAGCTGCAAAGGAGGCACTGCTGGGGGCTGTCCAGGAGGGGCAGCATCACCCTATAAATGTGACACTCTGCCCTTGAGCTTGTGTATCTGGCTTTGGAACCCCTTACTGAGCCCCCAACACAACATGTCCATGACCACACGGCAGCAGACATGTACCTGTCTGGTCCTGCTCCCTGGGGGGATATGCCCCATCTTCAGTGGTGGTACCACCAGAAGGTGGTGCAGAGCCAACAGAGGTTGATATCCAAGGCTGGGCCCTAGATGTGCTAGTTCCCGGTGCCATGAACAGCTGAAGTGGGGCAGGAGGTTCTGCCGGGACCTCCCAACCCATTCAGCCTATGGTGTTGCAGTTTAAACCCACATATGGCTTAGTGATAGACAACAGCATACAGGATTACCTACAACAGTATGCATAGATATCACCATCAACCCAACACAACAGATGGTATACATTTGCAGAGGGAGCACAACACATGCATATATACTGCATGCCATCTGTACAATGTGTAGTAGACGTGTGACTGCAGCTATGAACAGTTGCCCATTATTGGCTTGTCACTGGGAACCCCAGACAGTGTCTGTCATACCACTGTTTCATGTGACATATGTCCAGTCAGGGATGCGATGGCAGTAACACATCCCTATCATCATGAACTGTCTGCAATCCTCACACTATGCTCCTGCTGTGCACAGATGTGTTTTCAGTGTGTAACACAGGAAACAAATAGTTCCACACACTGACCAGTTCACAGATGGCCCTACAGATGGGGTTCCCTCATGAACAGAGTACTATCATGTCTGTATTAAAACATGCAGAATAGCCATTACCACACACAACATGTTAAACAGGCAGTAGTCTCAATGCAGCATAGCTACACTTACATGCTGTAGTCATGTGTGGCACATCACCCTCCTGTCTTTAGGCTATTTCCCACTGTGTATGATATTTGAGGTACATCCAGATATCATCTGTGATACCGTTTCAGAACACCATATCCAGTTACCACTCACAGCGACTGCCATGGCCAAATACCAACATGTTTTTCCTAGATAGTGTACTGTGTTTATCATGCAAATGTCTATGGGAACACTGTCACAGCTGTTCCACATGCAATCAGCTAGAGGAGGACTGCAATAGGTGCAGAGGCCATCACCTGATCATGTCCATCAGTTACAATACACATGCTGCTGCTGAGCAGGTGTACACCTTCACATCCACCAGAGAGTGTGTGGGTGGGACAGGTAAAGTACACCAGAGAAGGGCTTGGAGACTTAACCCTAAGCATCGTCTGCTACACGCCTAAAAGTACAGGGGTCAAACCCCTGACTGACTAGTCATTACTATTACATGTGCATGATGTTACTACATGTGCCACAAAGGTGACATGTTGCTGTGCTGTAAGAACATATATGTGTGTAGATGAGTGACATATGCAACAAAGATATAGTAGACATACATTAGGTGTGGCACAAATGGCTGTCCACATGAATGGATGCCATTGTCACCACCACCACACTCTCTAATTGACTTGCATTGACACTTTTTGCCACGGCCACAAATTCACAACCTAACTACTTAGTTTGCCACACTGCAGTAATGCACAGGACTACATGCACCGCAGGGGATATCTGAAGGTTCTATGGGCTAGGGCATGTGAAAGTGTTTGACATCTGTTGGCATGCCAATGTGGGTTATACTGGGAGTGACTGTGGTTGGGAGCATCATAACCCACACACAGACACAAGGTGCCAGTACTGACATGCATGTATGCATTGCTTCATGGGTGTGTAGTGGTTGGCTGTGCAAGATGGCTGTACAAGGCTGGATGAGGGGTAATTCTTGGCATTGCATCACCCAACAATGGTGTGCAGTGTGGTACAGGGGTGTAGTGTCTGCAATGTCCCACACAGATGGGTACTGCATGATCTGTCCTGACATCCTGGTTACTAATGTGTATGGCCATAGTTTTGCAATGCATGCCATGTCTGTGTTTCATAGTCCTTCACATGGACATTGCCTGGGATGTGCATGTCCCACAATACTGTGCAGTGACATGTACAGGTGTACCTGGTTTGGCAGGCACATGTTTTGTACACAGACTGTTATCCCCTGATATGCCAATACTGGCCTGGTGTGGCGAAACCTACTTATAGTGAGCAGGTCGACCCTGCATTGATATAATGATACAGGTATTCCCTGGTGTCAGTGGCATTGGTCAATACAAGGCACATGTGTATGGCATTGTATGGCCTCTGTGGATCACATTTGATGGCACCACATATGTTGCAGGCATCCAGTGCAGGAACATAGTGAAGGCATAATGTCCGCAAATATGTGCCTATTGTACCACTGTACCGGGTGCCATGTCCTCTGCAGCCCACTGCATTCACACCATTCCTACTATCTGTCATCAATGTGCATGGTACTAGCAACATAGCGGGATATCCTAGGCAAGTGTGTTTGTGCATGGCACATGGGTGCAGGACATATACCGGGTACTAGTATGGTTGCATACTTTGTTCACCAGGCCTTTTGCCAGATGTAGGGGTATGGCTTGCCAGCACAGTCCCATGGCTGACTGACAGCTGTACTCCTCGTGAGGTGGCCAATGTGTCATAAGATGGACACCATATAGGAAAACTACAAAATCCGCTCCCCAACATGTCCAGTGGTTGGCTCTGACAGACAAACACACATACTTGCCATGTCCTGTATACAAACCTCTACCTACTGTATCACACTGCAGCAATATGCTTTTAGGGCACACGCTATGGCAAATCAGGGTTACAGCACACCTACAGGTGTATACCTAGGTGGGTGACAACAGCAGGATTGACAAAGGTGGCCATGTGATTTGGACAAAGAGTGCATACTCTACAAAGCACTGCACTTGTCTCGCACAGGCAGACACGCACACAGTTTGCAAGTCTGGGATTAGAACACCGACCTAACTACATTATCACACTACAGCATTATGCAGTTACAGAACACGCTACCGATGTTACTGGGTCACAGCCCTCCCAGAGGTGTATTTCTAGGTGGGTGACATCATCAGCCTTGCCAAAGGTGGGTATAGGAATTGTATGGAGTGTGAGCAGTTTAAAAGCATTATTCAGTTCTCAGGCAGACGGGGACAAACACACACACTTGGCAAGTCTGGGAGTAGAACACCGACATAACTACTTTATTACACTACAGCATTATGCAGTTACAGAATGTGCTACCAAAATTATTGGGTCACAGCACTCCCAGAGGTGTATTTCTAGGTGGGTGACATCATCAGCCTTGCCAAAGGTGGGTATAGGAATGGCATGGAGTGTGAGCAGTCTAAAAGCATAATTCAGTCCTCAGGCAGATGGGGACAAATACACACACTTGGCAAGTATGGGATTAGAACACTGATCTAACTACATTATCACACTACAGCATTACAGTTACAGAATGTGCTACCGAGTCACAGCTGTTCCACATGCAATCAGCTAGAGGAGGACTGCAATAGGTGCAGAGGCCATCACCTGATCATGTCCATCAGTTACAATACACATGCTGCTGCTGAGCAGGTGTACACCTTCACATCCATCAGAGAGTGTGTTGGTGGGACAGGTAAAGTACACCAGAGAAGGGCTTGGAGACTTAACCCTAAGCATCGTCTGCCACACGCCTAACAGTACAGGGGTCAAACCCCTGACTGACTAGTCATTACTATTACATGTGCATGATGTTACTACATGTGCCACAAAGGTGACATGTTGCTGTGCTGTAAGAACATATATGTGTGTAGATGAGTGACATATGCAACAGAGATATAGTAGACATACATTAGGTGTGGCACAAATGGCTGTCCACGTGAATGGATGCCATTGTCACCACCACCACACTCTCTAATTGACTTGCATTGACACTCTTTGCCACGGCCACAAATTCACAACCTAACTACTTAGTTTGCCACACTGCAGTAATGCACAGGACTACATGCACCGCAGGGGATATCTGGAGGTTCTATGGGCTAGGGCATGTGAAAGTGTTTGACATCTGTTGGCATGCCAATGTGGGTTATACTGGGAGTGACTGTGGTTGGGAGCATCATAACCCACACGCAGACACAAGGTGCCAGTACTGACATGCATGTATGCATTGCTTCATGGGTGTGTAGTGGTTGGCTGTGCAAGATGGCTGTACAAGGCTGGATGAGGGGTAATTCTTGGCATTGCATCATCCAACAATGGTGTGCAGTGTGGTACAGGGGTGTAGTGTCTGCAATGTCCCACACAGATGGGTACTGCATGATCTGTCCTGACATCCTGGTTACTAATGTGTATGGCCATAGTTTTGCAATGCATGCCATGTCTGTGTTTCATAGTCCTTCACATGGACATTGCCTGGGATGTGCATGTCCCACAATACTGTGCAGTGACATGTACAGGTGTACCTGGTTTGGCAGGCACATGTTTTGTACACAGACTGTTATCCCCTGATATGCCAATACTGGCCTGGTGTGGCGAAACCTACTTATAGTGAGCAGGTCGACCCTGCATTGATATAATGATACAGGTATTCCCTGGTGTCAGTGGCATTGGTCAATACAAGGCACATGTGTATGGCATTGTATGGCCTCTGTGGATCACATTTGATGACACCACATATGTTGCAGGCATCCAGTGCAGGAACATAGTGAAGGCATAATGTCCGCAAATATGTGCCTATTGTACCACTGTACTGGGTGCCATGTCCTCTGCAGCCCACTGCATTCACACCATTCCTACTATCTGTCATCAATGTACATGGTACTAGCAACATAGCGGGATATCCTAGGCAAGTGTGTTTGTGCATGGCACATGGGTGCAGGACATATACCGGGTACTAGTATGGTTGCATACTTTGTTCACCAGGCCTTTTGCCAGATGTAGGGGTATGGCTTGCCAGCACAGTCCCATGGCTGACTGACAGCTGTACTCCTCGTGAGGTGGCCAATGTGTCATAAGATGGACACCATATAGGAAAACTACAAAATCCGCTCCCCAACATGTCCAGTGGTTGGCTCTGACAGACAAACACACATACTTGCCATGTCCTGTATACAAACCTCTACCTACTGTATCACACTGCAGCAATATTGTTTTAGGGCACACGCTATGGTGAATCAGGGTTACAGCACACCTACAGGTGTATACCTAGGTGGGTGACAACAGCAGGATTGACAAAGGTGGTCATGTGATTTGGACAAAGAGTGCATACTCTACAAAGCACTGTACTTGTCTCGCACAGGCAGACACACACACAGTTTGCAAGTCTGGGATTAGAACACCGACCTAACTACATTATCACACTACAGCATTATGCAGTTACAGAACACGCTACCGATGTTACTGGGTCACAGCCCTCCCAGAGGTGTATTTCTAGGTGGGTGACATCATCAGCCTTGCCAAAGGTGGGTATAGGAATTGTATGGAGTGTGAGCAGTTTAAAAGCATTATTCAGTTCTCAGGCAGACGGGGACAAACACACACACTTGGCAAGTCTGGGAGTAGAACACCGACCTAACTATTTTATTACACTACAGCATTATGCAGTTACAGAATGTGCTACCAAAATTATTGGGTCACAGCACTCCCAGAGGTGTATTTCTAGGTGGGTGACATCATCAGCCTTGCCAAAGGTGGGTATAGGAATGGCATGGAGTGTGAGCAGTCTAAAAGCATAATTCAGTCCTCAGGCAGATGGGGACAAATACACACACTTGGCAAGTATGGGATTAGAACACTGATCTAACTACATTATCACACTACAGCATTACAGTTACAGAATGTGCTACCGACATTACTGGGTCACAGCACTCCCAGAGGTGTCTAGGTGAGTGACATCATCAGCCTTGCCAAAGGTGTGTATAGGAATTGTATGGAGTGTGAGCAGTCTAAAAGCATTATTCAGTCCTCAAGCAAATGGGGACAAACACACACTTGGCAAGTCTGGGATTAGAACACCAACCTAACTACTTTATCACACCACAGCATTACGTAGTTACGTAACGCGCTACCAAGATTACTAGGTCACAACATTCCCAGAGGTGTATTTCTAGGTGGGTGACATTATCAGCCTTGCCAAAGGTGGGTATAGGAATTGTATGGAGTGTGAGCAGTCTAAAAGCATTATTCAGTCCTCAAGCAGATGGGGACAAACACACACACACACACACACACAAACACTTGGCAAGTCTTGGATTAGAACACCAACCTAACGACTTTATCACACTACAGCCTTACGCAGGTACAGAATGTGCTACCGAGATTACTAGGTCACAGCACTCCCAGAGGTGTATTTCTAGGTGGGTGACATCATCAACCTTGCCAAAGGTGGGTATAGGAATTGTATGGAGTGTGAGCAGTCTAAAAGCATTATTCAGTCCTCAGGCAGATGGGGACAAACACACACTTGTCTGGGAGTAGAACACAAACCTAACTACTTTATCACACTAAAGCATTACGCAGTTACAGAACGCGCTACCGACATTACTGGGTCGCACCACTCCCAGAGGTGTATTTATAGGTGGGTGACATCATCAGCCTTGCCAAAGGTGGGTATAGGAATTGTATGGAGTGTGAGCAGTCTAAAAGCATTATTCAGTCCTCAGACAGATGGGGACAAACACACACACATGCACTTAGCAAGTCTGGGATTAGAACACTGACCTAACTACTTTATCACATTACAGCATTACGCAGTTACGGAATGCGCTACTGAAATTACTGGGTCACAGCACTCCCAGAGGTGTATTTCTAGGTGGGTGACATCATCAGCCCTGCCAAAAGTGGGTATAGGTATTGTACGGAGTGTGAGCAGTCTAAAGGCATTATTCAGTCTTCAGGCAGATGGAGACAAACACACACAAACACACTCTTGGCAAATTTAGGATTTAGGATTAGAACACTGACCTAACTACTTTATCACACTACAGCATTACGCAGTTACAGAATGCACTACTGAGATTACTGGGTCACAGCACTCTCAGAGGTGTATTTCTAGAAGGGTGACATCATCAGCCTTGCCAAAGGTGGGTATAGGAATTGTATGGAGTGTGAGCAGTCTAAAAGCAGTATTCAGTCCTCAGGCAGATGGAGACAAACACGCACACACCACACGCCAGTGGTGGGATCAGAACACCTGCCTATCTACAGAGCACTATTACAATACTACATAGTTACGAGTCGCACCACACAGACTATGCATTACATGGCTGTCATTATGGCCTTCTAGGAATGCGGACATCAACAGGGATGCTGGCAGTTAATATGTACATACCTGTGAACCTATGTGTTTAAAGTAGGAATCTATCCTGACCTGGAGTATGCCCATCTGTGGAATGGCCGACTACTATCACTATACAGGGTTACAATGGCCATGCCCATACACATAAAGGCACATAACCAATCCAAGGTGTCACTGGACATGCTCACACACTTAGTAGCACAGGACTGTTCGGAATGCACTATGTGTCCATCTACACAAGGTTATACTGGGCATGCTCATACACTTAGTAGCACAAGGCTGTCTGGAATGCACTCTGATTCTAAGCACGGAAGGCCACAGTGGCCATGGTTTTACAGTTAGATGTAAAGAACACATTGTATTGGACTCTGGTGTTAGTAGTTGTCATTGTTAGCAGGAACGCTGCACTGCATATATCTGACACTGGTGTTATACACAATGTCTGCTGCTGTCCATCACCTTAGATGTACCATTCTATACCAAGCACAATACTACCACTCACAGTGATGTCTTGCTAGGAGTGGCAACTGCTTGACAAACACAATGAGCCAATGTCCTGCTGTAATTATGAGGTTGTCCAGTGTTTGTCATTCTGGGATGACATGACTGAAAGTAGACAGGCCTTTGTCACATATCACATGCATCCATGATTCAAGGGAGTGGGGATAATACCTAAGTCACATTCGCCCATATAGTGCCATTCCAAGGCAAATGTCCTAAACACAGGATAACACCCTGACACCTAGAGTTCACCTGCATTGTATGCTTTTGCTAACCAGTGCTAGATCTGTAGCATCCGTAATCACAGTTGCTCACTGTAGTTCCAACAATGGGGAGTACTGACATCTGTGCAGTGAGGAACACCTGGCTGAAGGCTCTGTAGTGCACAATAGCACTACCACCATATACCTCAGAACCAGACATGTGGGCCATAACACAAATACGGACTGCTCCAGGTGGTGATGTCCCCACATACATAAAGGCCACTCACATGTACTGACTGGTACTCCCACAAAAGGCATCACAGATGAGTCAGGTGCAGGACACAGTGTCAAATGCTGCATTCTAGGATGTAACCCTCAGACACCACCATGCCTCGGACCACCAACACACATCCATACATGTGGTAGGACATATAATAGTACACCACCATGTGACCCTTGACCAGTGGACTGTACCATGCTCTACATCAACTGTGCAGAGTACCCATGTACTGACACAGTTGCATCATGAGTTATGCAATGCAATGATACCACTGTCTGTAACCAGGTCAGCTGTACACATACCAGGAGCCCTTGGTTATGTACAGCATTTGCAGATGACTGTTGCTTTACACCACTAAACACCCTCATGTTTGGATATGACATACATCTACCTGCCCTGGATATGTACATGCCACACACATACAACATATATGTAAATAACATAGTTGTTGTTGTCCTTTGTGCAGACAGGTGGCTACAGTCATTACACATATGCGCATGGAATGTAGGTCCAAGGCTGCTGAATGCTAACAGTACATAAGGTGTGATATCAATGTTGACAGAGGTAACATTCCCTCTGTACTGGTCACCCATTACACCTATCATATCATACAACAGTCCATGTGTCATGTATGTCATTACATATGTCCACCAACTGCAATGTCTACAAACATGCCCAAATGATAGGATAGTAGGACCTACACACATGTACATGTAGTGGTGTGCATTCAGATACCATGCGTGTGCAGTTGCTGATGTATGCGGGTGATGTGTTTTAATACATCATGCAGTTGCAATGCAGCCTCAACATTGCCAACTGTATATGGTGATATGCTGAAAGTACGGAAAGAAGTACCTCAGGTGTGGACAGATGTGTGGACATAACTAAGTGGGAGGGGGCATCTATGCAGATGGATGTCTGCTGAGGACAGCTCACAGGTGTGTCACAACCTGTCTTACAATAACCTGTGTAACCGCAATGGTTTAGTTAATTGAAGGGCAACACACACAACACAGACAGCGGTCAGGGTGACACCGAAGGTAAATCACTTGACACCTGTAACAGTTAAGACCTCCCGTGTGCATATATCAGCACAGTTGTCAAAGGAAGCATCAGTACACTTTGTAACATGTGCAATACTGCTGTACGTCTGTCATACATATCATGAAATTCTGGTCCCTGGAGTGAGGATGTATGTTACCATAGTGAACTGATAAGACCCCTCCCCCCATCCAGGCGATGCAATCTACTATCTGTGTTGATGTCCCCAGTCTTGGGCCATACTGACTACCTGTACATGTGTATTCTCTGTGGCATGTCATGTAGGTGCACAGTACTGTAATGATGATTTGCACATAGGCAAGGGTCCTCACCTCAACAGTAGCAACTGTGTATGTGAGTGTGTGTTACTGTGTTGGTGAATCCGTGAGTGTGTGGGTGTGTTACTGTGTCACTGAATACATGTGTGTCAATACCTGAGTGTCTGGGTGCAGTTGTGGGTTCGCATCCTGTCATGGGAACATGTATTACTGCTTCCCAATGAGGCATCACACTTCCCACTGGCCTCTACCCTTGTCATCAGCTAGACCACTCTCTTACCTCACCACTTCATGTAACTGTACCTGTGATGTCACCCAGTATTGGATGTCATGTCTGTTGCCTCAGTAGCTTAATACACAGCTATCATGCTCTTGGATCAGTAGATGTGTTTGGAACATGCGTCATTCTAACTGTGATGTGGAAGCTACAAGGTGTATGCTGGTATTTTCATACATACATGTGAGTAGTCCACATTTACATATGGGACACTAACTGCAAACACTGACATCCACCGGCACATGCAATTAGACCTGAAGGAGGAAAGCAGAACATAATGACCAACATGAAGTTACTGTTGTTACAAAAGACACATACTGTCAACAGTACGAAATGCATTGTACACCTATACTACATGGTATGTCTGCTGCCTGTCAACAGTACACAACAATTGTAATCTACACTTATCTTCCTAGTCTGTTCACCCTGTGCATCAGACCATATAAGCATGTCCCTGCACCGATGGTGTGGATGACAGGAATGCGGCACAGGCATCATCTTATGCACAGGGTGATAATGTTTGCCAGAGGCCTAGGCTGCACCATTGGATGACATTATGTGTGTGGGTTAGGGCCTTTGATCTAATTGTGTGTGTGTGGATGTTATGCATGTGTGTGTTGCGGTGCCCTACATATGTTTCCGGTGTGTGCGTGTATGTATGCACACAGTTCTGGCATGTGTCTGGCCTACACAGGGGTATTATTGGCAGCTGCGGACTGTACAGGACAGGTTTTACAGTTCACGGTGACGTGAAGTGTGCCTGCCAGGGGTTGCATGGGCACTACCAGGCAGAGGTGCAGATAGGGTACTGTCTAATGACACATGTCCGCTGGAACCGTGTCCCTGTTGGGACTGTCCAAGGCCACTTGCACATTGCCTGCTGTGTCGTGGCCTCCATTACAGCCTGAAACATGCGTCTCGTGACACCAGCTGCTGCACTGTGTCTTGCAGGGGCATGTTGGCCAGAGGTCCTCCTACGAGCAGCACTGGCCACGTGCATGTGTGAGGCATCACCAGTCAGTTAGCTGACACCATGGTGTGCAGGCACACCTTCCATAGCCCCCACACTTTCCTGTTCCAAGCTACCACATGCCAACTGTCCTTCCTTTATGGCCACTGTTGATGGGGTATGTGTAGGAATGAGAACTGTGTGTGGGGATGAGGGGGATATAGGTGGAATGGCAACCAATGGCACAGATTCAGCCCCTGACAACCCTGCCTGTGTCTCAATCATACATTCATCATCACTGCTAGAGTCTGTGGGGACATTAATATCAGATGGATCGCAGGAGGGGAACACACCTACATCACCTGTGAGGGGCAGACAAGAACTGTACATTGCAATCTATACAATAGGCACACACACAGGCACACACACACACTATGGCACCCAACATGCATGTGATATGACAGAAGGCATGCAACATGCATGTGATATGACAGATGGCATGCAGCGCAGACAATAATAGTGGTAGTTATCATACATCTCTGGGTTGTACACAACAGCATGCATGTGTCATAGCAGAAGGCATGCAAATTACACAATAATAGTAGTAGTTAGCATACATCCCTGTGTTACACCATGTAGAACAGCACAGGTTAACAGTACACCTGCCTGATGTGTGGCATATGACCTTGACAATCACATGTAGTATGACATGTGATCTGCTGATGTGTGCAATGACATGCATACATGTTTAACACAATGGTGTCCTGTCAAATATACAGTGGGGTAATGGTGCCCAATGCAGTGTTGTCTGTCTGCCCTACAGATATACTGCACATTTAGCCAATGTGCATGGCCATTGCAGGGAATCATGAGGCATCTCTATTGCTATACAGTGTGAGTTACAGACACAGTTCATAGCCATGACTGTGTTCAGATACAATACATATATACTGTGGAGTGTGACACAAGTCAGTGAGGTGTGTACACACTAAACCATGATGTGGAATGTGTGACACAGGTCACTGAAGGGTATACGGATGACACCCCTGCACATCTGCAACCATATTGCGGCTGCCTGGCAACTATGGCCAGACATGGCAAACTCGTCGGTACACCATGTCCCACATGACATCTGTGTACCACACACACACACACACACACACACACACACACACACACACACACACACACACACACACACACACACACATAAGGAGCAAGGATGACATTGATGTCTGACACCAGCAAGGGGAATGTAATGTATCTGTGGGCTGATGTGGATCCTGTACAGGTGACTGCTGTCATGTTGTGACACACTCAAGATATTCAACACATCTTATGTGGTGGATTGATGTCACACCTACACAAGATGTGCACAGGCCTGTAGTATGTCTAGTGTTCCACATCTGCAATATAACCATTACACAAAGGCCATAGTTGGACCATGTGGAGCCAATGTATGACAGGGTGTACACACAAGCACATCACATCTACTGTGTTTGTTGCTTCATGTCTCTGGCCATCCTCCATGGTCTTGTGTGTACATGTGTTGGCCAAATGATTATGACGGGCATCTATTTCACATGTCTGTGTTGTCCCATATGACATACACCCATAGATGTCATATGCTCCACTGACGACAGGGTTATGCAGACAAAGGGTGGTATGTTTGGTATGTGGGATATGTTTTTCAGGATAGTTAGGCAGTGTTGCAGCCAGCCCACTAGATGTCATAGACATGTCAGATAGCACATCACATTGTGTGACATTCATAGCAGGGCTATGATCCACACCGGTGTATCTTGTGGGCTGGCCATACTCCAGCTCACTGTGTAGTACTGTTTGTATTCCCCACATGTGTAGTTCTGATCTGTAGTACATGTCCTTACAGTGAACAGCTCCTCCACCATTGTATGCACAGCTGTCCACACATCTGGCAATGACAGTTTGTGAGGTTTCATGTTAGTGTTTCACATAGTTTGCAAGTATTGCACATGAGTAGCCATTGTGATGCATTGCAGGTCCAACCTGTATATTGTGACAGGACCATACATTATGTGTACATGTGGTAAATGGCCACATGGCAGATATATCTGTGCATTAAGATGTCTGATAAATAATAACAGTCTCACCTGCAATGGGCTGCTGTCACAGCGGAATGCCAGAGGTACCTAAATAGGAGTAACACAGCAGTATGATCATTATCCATGCCTGTATGATAGCTACAGCATGCAATGTTCATGTTAACACACACACCAGTACAATAGACTATACTATGGAGTATGCACATGTGTGCATACACAGAGTAGCATATTTTAGTATGCAGCATGTGTATATACATGCCTTTCATATGATGTTACATTACATATTGTACAGTGACACATGTCACTATATGAAATATAGTTGTTATAGTGCAGTAGTGACTTACCAGGCAACTCCAGGCTTGGTGGTTGAGAGACACCCACCTCCACAATATCGGCTAAGGCTTGTGGATGTTGTTCTGCAGTTGTCCCCAGGTTGGCCAGTAGCTCCTTGGTACGTGTGAGTGGGGGCTGGGTTGGTGGCCCACCCCTTGTTGCACCTTGTTCCCTGGCAATTGCATTCACATGCTGTTTAGCCCATCTAATGAGGTATGTACAGTGTCTGCACACCTGCTGGTATGTGCGGTTGTGGCCACCCACATCATTAACCCTCCTGTGAAGTTCCTTCCACAGGGCATCCCGCTGGTGTGCATCCTGTGGCACATGGCTGAACAGGACTTCATGATTGTCATGTAGGTATGGGATGAGGGCCTCATCCTCCAAGTGGGTATAAGGAGGTAGCCTTGCACGCGGCATACCTGGAAGGCATAATGATGGAGATAGGTCACAGTAACTCACAGAAACATACAGAGCTACAGCTGAACATACATATGTATCACATTTATTACGATTAAATAGTTGTCTTTGCAAATCTACATGATGCTGACACCACTGACATGTTTGTGTCACACACATTTGACACTCAATGGTGATTGGATATTATCACCATATATGTGTGTGTGTGTGTCACCTGATTACATTGCTCATGCTCCATGTGGATGCTGTCTTGATGTGGGCATGTCTGTTTGCCTGTACTGGTGTTCTTACCTATCAGCACATGGCTGGATGTGTCCACATTAATGCAGTCAACCTTGATGCTGTGTATATGTCACATATAAAGACTTACACTGCCTTAATGGACATGACCTGTGACCCTGCAGACTTGCTCACGGAAGGTTTTCCATGTATATGTTTTGCCATATACATCTACATGGCACTGTACAGCAGTTCAATATCCTGCCATGTATACCCTGTGTTGCACATGTGATAGACATGGGACACTGGCTAGCCAGATGGTATTTGCAGGGATGGATATCAACTATAGCATGTACAGTCAAAGTCAACTAGTAGGCTATATGTCTTGGGCCATGTATGAATCTAGGATGAAAGGTTACCTAGCTGACAGGTGGGTTTCTGGGGCCAGGTGGAGCAGTGCCACATAACTGATCCACAGGGTTAATGATACATTTACCATGCGGTCATCACACCATGTCTGAGAGGGGGGCAATGTGCAGCTTTGCTGGACAGGAATGCATAGTATGGCAGGAGTATGTAAAGTGTATGGGACAAGGATCTGTCCAGCATGTGGTGATCCTAGTACTAGGAAGGTGGATGTCCATGAAGTATGTGTTTGAGATCAGGATGTGTACGTGTAGCATGTCCAACATCACTGGGTTGGACATGGCTTTATTCAAGGTAGGCATCATGCTACATAGTGGAGATGGGGATTGGGAAGGCTGGTGTAGGCCATCTGAACATGGCCAATACCCCTTAAAGGAAATATGTGATCTGATATGGGTCACTTGAGTGTTCAGTATGGCTGGACAATGATCTCTATATTCATGGATGGCACCCTGACATGATTAGGGTTGCCACATATGACTACCTGACAGGTGTGGTGACTTAACTATCACAGGAAAGACAACTGCCCAGCTGCATCCCTTACACACAGTGTCCATTATGTTGACCGCTGCCTAGGTGGTAGTTCATGGGTACAGGGTTATTAACATAGGGATGACAATGCAATATGTAGCTGTCAGATTGTGCCCATATGTCACACACCTCACCCACAAAGCCCCTTCTGTATGTTGTCCACAACACTCTGTCAGCTATTGCTCCTAGGTCATAGTCATTCGCATACTTCAATAGGTAGATGCCTTCTGTTAGTCTGTGTGGCATATACTACAATGAGGGGGAGTACAATGAATTAACACTGTCTTACTGTAGCTGGCATTGGTGTGATGTGCATGTATTATTCAGACACCTTCTGTAGTGTTGGTTCTGCCAGCAGTCCCGTTGCAAAACACTCCTGTGACATAGGAATGTATATCTAGTATACTGAGTGTAGGTGGAACACAGTATGGGTGATGATGTCCTATGACCTGGCAAGGTTATGATATGCAGTGTGAAATCAACCTTACTGTCATCTACATTTGTACTGCTGACATCAAATTAGTTGATCAAGGTTCATAGCTTTTCAGACCAGACTCAGCAGGGTAGTAGTGCAGTACTTCCCATTATCAGTGGTGTCTCCCCCTTTGTGGGTTGTGATACCTGTTGGTGTGCACCATTCAGTATGTACACAGCCTGACATGAAGCTATGTTTTACATGATTTGTATGTGGAGAGCAACTTGTTTTGCCATATGTGTATGATACAACCTGAGATGTGGACAGGTCCCATGCAGCCTGAGTGCAGCTTGTACGTGGATAGTTGTGGTTACCGGGGCTCTGTAGTGTACATGGATATATTATTGTGTACCTTTTGGGGGGGGGTCAGTGTGTTTATGTTATCCAAGACCCTATCTGGATTGCTTATTCATGCTCAGCACTTGTTCAGAACTTGTAAGCACTATGTAAGCTACTAAATACTATAGCACTCAATCTTCCTCATTACCTAGAGTTAAACAGTTTTTGTACATACATTTCTCACTTGCTTAGAATAAAACAGCTCTTGTACTCACTTTCCTCACTTATCTAGGGGAAAATATTTTTTTATTCAGGCATGTCCAAGGGTCAGCTCCCAGTGTTCTCTCCTGTCTATCTGATAAATCTGGACATCTTGAGGCAATGCAGAAATTGTCTCATGTACACAGACAACCCTCTCCACCTACCACCCAACACTACAACCTGTGAGAGATGCACTTATCTAGCCAAACTGGAGGTAAAGCTCTCTCCAACCAAGACTAACCTGAGAGTCATGTGGAGAAGGTAAACATTTGCACCACACCACACTCATCACATAGTCTCACTAAATCTACACCACCATAATCCACACATAGTAACACAAAAACATTTGCAGAGGCTCTCAATAATAATCTGTCTAAGCAACAGAGACCTCCAAAGCGGAAACACAAGCAGCCTCCATCCCCCAACACAACCCAAATGGCACATAGCCACAGACTCAGTGTGCCACTCACCCCCAGCCAATAAGGCAAATCAACGTAGCCAACCCACTAGTCATAGGTGACTCTATAGTCAGGCACACTGATGTCCCAATCACCAGGCTAAACAAGGAGAAGGTTACTGTCAGCTGCCTGTCGGGTACCAGGATCCGCCACATAACCCACGCACTCAGGTCACTCCACAATAAGTACAAATATGACTCTATCATTGTCCATGTTGGTGTGAATGACCTGAGACATACCTCCCTGGACTACATGAAAAGAGACATGGAAGAGCTCTCCGATCTTGTAGCCCAGGCAGGTATGACCCTAGCCCTGAGTAGCATTCTGCCATCGCCCAGAATGATACTGCAGTACGAGGACAAAATGATCAACTTCAACAATTGGTTAAGCTTCTGGTGTCATTCTAACAGAATCCAGTATCTGTCTGCTTGGGATGACATGGTCGACAGACCACGATGTTTTGCCACAGATGGCCTGCACCTGTCACCCCTGGGATTCTGGATACTGGCTAAGGCTCTTGCTGCCCCTATAGTGCCTTCTTTAGGCAAGGTTCAAATAACATATTCACCACCATAACAGGAACAGGCAAGTACAAACTGAGGGTAATGCTACTCAATGCTGGAAGTCTAAATCTCAAAATGCACTCACTCGAGGCACTCCTTGTAATGGAGAACATTGATATCTGTGCAGTGACTGAGACCTGGTTCAAGGCTCCAGAGAGCACCCCTGCACTACCAGGCTATAACTCATAGCACACTTTTCAGCCATGTAACCTGGACCGGAACACCCAAGGTGGAGGTGTGTCCATATTCATTAAGGATATCCACCCCTCCAGGCTAGTTGCCTAGCACAATGCATCCGAGGTTATCCAAGTGCAACTACCTCTGGGCTAAACTGCAATCCAACTCGTAGCTTGCTACAGATCCCCCACCATACCCCAAGATTCCCACTCCTCTTTTCTTGATGTACTGGAAATTATTAGGGTTTATCCAAATACCCTACTAATGGGCGACTTCTCCTACCCCACCATTAACTGGGAAAACTACTCGTATACCAACTCATTAGCTCAATGCTTTCAGGAATTCATAAACTCCAATGCCCCGGATCAACTTATCCATGCATTCATCAGGGGCAACAATATCCTAGACCTAGGCATTACCAACATGAGTGACCGGTGTTCCACACCTGAAGTCAACTCCTCATTGGTCCGATCTGACCATAAGCTAAACATCCTTGATATCCACATCCCGCCCCCACCACTCATTAAGGAAACCACAGTATAATATTTCTACAAAGCCAACTTCATGCTTCTTAAAACAGAAGTGCTGAACTTCATGGACAATACAGTTACAACTGCTGAATTCTAAACAAATGCACTCTATAAGCACTTATACGAGTGCATGGATCTTGCTATCCCAAACAGAACCAAGATGCTATCCTCCAAATTAAGGAAACCAATCTGGTGGTCTCCTGCCATAAACAAACTGTACAACAGAAGGAAGACACTGTCGCAAAAGAGAGTACAATCCCATGAGTGAAGGAGCTCCCTGGTCAGCCTCAGTAAAAAGCTGAGATCCCTTATATGATCCTCCAAAGCTAGCTACAGAAACAAAACTGCCACTAATTCCAAGGATAACCACAAAGTATTCTATAGCTATGTCAAATATCTTGATGTCAATACCCAGATCTGCTCTGAGTTACAGCACAAAGGCACGAACATTACAGAACCAACTGATATTGCCACCATCCTGGCATATAGGTTCAGTGCTACCTTTCCCCCCTCTCACCCCCTAAAGAGCCCATATCTATACAGAAAGAATGCAGAGTCCCTGTAATTACAACTACGCAGGTAAAAGCTGCACTCTCCAAAGCCAATATCACAGCATACATGTGCCCTGACAACATCAAAGGCTGTGTTTTACATGAACTTTAGAATGAACTGGCTCCCCACCTATTCACCATGTTCAATAATAGGCTTGCATCAGGCTTTGTGCCCCCTGAATGGTGCACAGCAACAGTTATCCCACTCCACAAAGGTGGCGCCACAATGGACCACGGGACCTATTGCCCTATAGGCCTGACTAGCCTGGTCTGCAAGGCTATGGGAGCACATCATCATGGATGTCAGTCACAGAGACATTGGGTACCTCCAAACCTTTAACCCCTCCCAGTTTGGCTTTGTTAAGGGCAGACCATGCCTTCTAAACCTGGTGGACTTCTTTGAGATAGTTACCAAGGCATTAGATGAGAATAAGGAGGTCCACACAGCCTACCTTGATCTCTCAAAGGCTTTTAACACCATTCCCCATTCTGGTATTATCGACATACCCAACCACCTGAACATTAACCCCTACATCATGAGATGGTTTGCAAAGTGGCTCATGGACAGAACCTACACAGTGGGAGTTGCATACCCTAGGTCCGACTGTAAACCAGTTTCAAGTGGCGTCCCCCAGGGCTCAGTCCTAGGACCCCTCATGTTTGGTATATACTTTTCTGAGATACAGGCAAGCACAGGAGGACTTTGGCTGAAAAGGTTTGCAGACGACTGCAAACTAGGGGCCATAATTGTTTCCCCAGCTGATACAGAGACCCTCCAGAAGGATAGCACTGAGACAGATATCTGGTGTCAATATCATGGCCTCAAGCTGAATGCCAAAAAGTGCATAGTCACACCCTTTGGATAAAACTAATTTCCCACGGACTACCACATAGGTGCTAGTCCACTACATACAGAAAAGGTAATAAGGGATCTGGGAACCCAAGCAGACAGCAATCTCTCCTTGGATAACCATAATGCCAAGGTGGTTAAAATATCCTTCGACGTGCCCCCCCTAATATCTAATGGGTTCGCATCCAGAACAAAGGAGGCCATTGTCCCTCTCTACTCATGACTTATTAGACCCATTAAAGGATATAGCACCCCATTTGGGATGTACCTTACAAGACAACTGCAACAGTTTGGAAGACCACAACAGTATCACATCAAGAGGATTACTGACCTCAAACAGATATCCTATGCAGCCCACTAAAGAAACTCCAGCGGTACTTGGTTGCATACCGCATACTCATAGGTGATCTCTGCTTGACATACAAGGCCCATGTCCAACCCAGTATTGCTGGATATGCTCCACCTAAACAAAAGCCCCTGAGAGCCACATGCTCTAGGGATATACACCTAACCACAACGATAACTAGGACATGCTAGAGGGATAGATTCCTGACTCGGAGACTCCCCGTGCTTTGAAACATGATTCCAATGTACATCAGGCAGGGCCCCTCACTAGCACTCTTCAAGAAAAACCTTGATGGGTGGATGGGATACAGACATGTACCCTGGGGATCACTGCAGTGGCTCTGCTGGACAGAGGCACAGGGAACTAATGGCTCTGCTGTTCAGAGGCACAGGGAACTAACCTAAGGGGGTGGCGGAAGCCAACACTCTCTAGCTAGGCTTATAAATACCTTTGGGCAGACAGCCTAATACCTAACTTTGAACATATTTGATGTCCTATGTGCATGGATAGTTAACTAGCTCTTCCATTTTACTTTGTTATCATGCTGATAAACTGTCGGGTGACTACAAGTCATATGTATCCTGTTATTGTGTATTGTAAATGCCAATAGACATAACTAATGTTTGCCTAACATAACAGTAATGCTATGTAAAATGTAATACATATCTGCCTATAATGCTGTGCATTACACAGTTATTGGCACAATATCCCACAATGCAAATCATAATTGCACAGTAGGCCAACCTTCAGCATTTTATTGTCAGTAATACACCCATACATATGCCTACTGTTACAATATATAAACATATACTATCTCCTGTTATAGCATGTACTTGTTGGACCAACTCTGCCACTGACATCAGCTGGTGAGGAATTGTTGGGTTCAAAGCCCTTATATAGCATCCCTTGTGGTGTATGCGGTGTTTGCCTTGTGACCTACAGCAGTACACACATAAATACTACAAGCGTTACTATGCTCAACAATACATCACTACAACATAACTGTTTCCACTATATGCATTGCGTAAATTTTAAATATTACAGAACAGGTACTACATACACAGACATACTGAGTGTTCTACATACCTTATTAGTAACCCGAGGTGTCACTGACTGTTATTTCAATCCTTTTCAGTTTGTGTTTCAATCTTCTTTGTAATGTTCTGCTGGTATATACAGATGGTTTGAATGTGTGATAAGCCATCCTTTTATAGTTAAATATCAGTAACATGTGCTATCCTGACCACCAACTGGTGTTCCAAAGTAGTTAATTAGATGCACATCAGATGTGCAGCTACTCCATTAGCCAATACCATGGCAACAGTGGTGTATAATTGAGTACTCCACTTGGCATTGTCCCTTTGCCTTACTTTCGAGGAAGACAGCCTGGATGTGTGGTTTGTGATGTATTTCAACAGCTATATGGAGAAAGACAGAGATATATTAGCTTCATGACTCCCATGGATTGTGTGTAATAGCTAGAAGATGTTGTTCTACATGTGAGTACAGCTGTTATATTTCAGAACATTGCTACTTATGCCAGGTTTGTTTGTATCTGATACTTGTGCAGATGTTTCAGTCTGGCAAGGATGTTTGGGCAGCTCAAGGCTGTATAGCTATGCATGAAATGTTAGGTGGTTTACAGTGTGCTCACCAGACATCTCTGGTTTGGTGTACATGTGTATCATCCTGTGCTGTTAATCAGTAATTGGTAACACTTCCTGGTGTACACACAGCCCTCTGAAATGGGATTAGTGCACACAAACCCTGTAACATCAGCAGCTGTTCCATTGTATAACAGCAACTATTTCACCGAGGGCCATGTTAGTGTGTCTCTGACAAGGTATGTTAAGGCTTCTACAGATGTCGTACAGTGAGTGAATGATTCGTGATGTTATTACAGTTTGGTTTGGAATTGGTTTGGGTGTGGTGGAAATGTTGGTGGGTGTACATAGCAAATGCAGGTGTGTAGGAACTGCTTTTATACATAATCCATATGTGTGTGAGGGCTCCTTCCCTATTTGAACACCTATCCTTTAGTGGACTAATACTATGGTAATTGCAGGCTGATTCATTAAGGCACTGTTAATTGGTTCCTGTATAGCATGCAGGTGATGTTAGTCCTTGAATCATTTCGGCAATACATTGGAATGTAATAAAGTGTTGTTACATGAAAGCTGTCTGTGTATTTCTGTCACAGCTATTTGCAGTCATTGGAGTTGTGTTGGTGACTGACCCTCTTTGGCTAGTGTTGCCACCTTTTCAAATGGCCATAGTGCGACATTTTCGGGACACACATCAGATTTTACAGGCTGACACAAACCCACGGTCAGTACAAAGGATAGAACTTTCCTTTTTTGCCTAAATATAAGCTTATTCTTGTAGAAGTTTTGTTGCTTATCCTGTTTCTTGTAACATGTAGGTATTTTAGATACAGAAATAACTATTGCATGCAACTATTACATTACATATGGGACATAATTATGTCCTACAATCTCAGGACATTTCCACATTTAATATTTTTGGTCAGGACACAACGGCCCAAAGAGGTACTGTCCCTCGCAAAGTGGGACAGGTGGTAACCCTATCTTTGGCTCATGTCCATACCACATATTTGTAATAGTGTATAGGCATATACTCTCCATATCCTTTGTTCATAAAGTTTGGTCATGGCGGAATGTGTGATTTCCATGGTCCATGTTATACTCATATATGAACATTTCCACCACTGTATGCAGGATACCTATGGAATCCCGAACACACACAATTCAAACGCCCACAGTACCGGGCCCAGACTCCCATACCCCACATTACCGACAGCGACAGTCAAACTTGCAAAAGTAACACAAACATGGAACACACACATGCACACACAGACACTCTACTACCCACTACATCCAAACAAACCATCCTACACTACGTATGAGCTGGGGGGCAAGCCCCCCTACACCCCCATGTGGGTGGCTGCATCCCCCACACACCCCCTACTTTAATATTCTACCTCCGAGATCGAACAAACAGATGCACAAAGAAAACCCACACCCACACATTACAGTCCCCCAGGAACACACACCACACTCAGAACACACACTTACACACACTACAGCCCTCAGAAACACACTTACACACAGTAACCTACCTGAACCGCAACACCAGAAGCACTAACTAAATGTCCCTTAACATCGGGATTTTAAACCTTGCGCTTCTGGTGTTTTGATACTGTGGTTTTTCGGTCTTTAGGCCTCATGATTATGCACGTTGGTATGTCAAGCATTCAGTATTTGGTAGGCATCCCATTTATATGTACCTCCATGGTTATGTAGATGTTGTTAACCTATCTATATATCTACATATATATGTATATCTTCATATATCGACATATATCTCTCTCTCTCACTCTATATATATATATATATATATATATATATATATATATATGTATGTTGATTTATATATATATATATATATATATATATATATATATATATATATATATATATATATATATATATGTATGTGTGTGTGTGTGTGTGTGTGTGTGTTTGTGTGTGTGTGTGTGTGTGTAGCATACACCTTTCATTAGGTACATGGCGGTTTGTCCTATTTCAACACATTCCTCCCTTTTGTGTTTTAACCTGTCAGAATACACAGCTGCCATTGGTACATCTCAGGTAGCTTAGTGGTAGGTTATTGTGAAGATTGAGTACATGGTTGTGTGTTGTAATCCTGGCAGTGGTCATTTTACCTCTCAGAGCAGGCACTGGTAGTGCAAGGGTGATTAACGCGCATTTCAGCGGTTGTGTGTTCCAAATGTTTATTATTCTGTGGAATACTACTTATATATGCAAGCTGTGATTAAGGTATACTATATAACATGTAAATCATCTCTGACTTTATTGAGATTTGAACCAGGCCAGCACAGATATTATGCAAATGCTGTAGCCATTACACTATTGACACTGACATTCCTTCTGCCTATTTCTTATGTCCATGAATCCTATGTGTAAGCTTGGCTACACAACAGGCGGAGCCACCCACACCCAGTGAGCTTCTTGAAATACCAACATAACACATGAATTGGGAGACTATACATTAACATCATAACTACATTTGGCATAGCCCCTCACTGACACACTTCAGGGGAAAACTTGATGTGTGACTGGGCAACAGTATATACACTCATGGGATCATGTGTCCCAGGCACATACAGCCAGGGTGTGGGGGAGCCACTCCAGTTTTATAGCTGCAAGACCTGTTGGGGAAATTGAATGCTGTTGGGTTGTCATGTTAACATGCCCTTTTGAAATCACTATGTGGCTCTATCACCCTACAGCACCCCAGTCTTCAACAGCTTCCAGCAACTCTGCCTGGAATCACTTCATTGGCTATGCTTGACAGAGGCTCAGTTACTTCATCAATGGTGCAGGTAAAGCCACCACACTGTAGCTATGCTTCTAAATGCCCTTGGGCAGATAGCCTACTATCTATCTGTGAACCTCTACAGTGCAGGACATCTCCAACATCATATGTGATTATACAGAGTTTTCTGATCACAATATACAGTGTAAATTCACCATGTAGTCAGACAACAGTTAAGTACGGCAATAGCATACAGACTACTGATACAGAATCACTCAAAAAGCCTATCTTGGAAGCTAGTGGACATGTATAATTTTCAGGCTTTATATTGCTTACCAGTAGGTTACCTACAGGAAAGATGGAACACAAGCACAGATGGGATACATGCCTGCAACAATGTCATACCAACTTGCATGTGTTAGCCTAAGGCTTTGGAATGCTGGGCAAGGCTATTGGCACCCCCATGGTGCCGTTTTTAGGCAGGTCTCAGAGGTGAATCTCACCTCCATGAACTGCACAATAGCAGAACCAATGAGGGTTAGGCTACTCAACACCAGGGTAGTACTCACAACATGCACACACTCACAGCACCCCTCAGTATGGACAACATCTACATCTGCTCTGTGACTGGGACCTGTATAAGGCTCCTGTGAGCACACAGGCACTACCAGAATACAACCCATAGCACACTTTTCAGCCACTGACCATAGACTGGCACAGACATGGAGGGGGTGTATCCATATTCATCGGGGATACCTACACCTCTAAGTTAGTGGGGCAGCATGATACCACTGTGATCATCCATGTGCAGCTATCATCAGCCACGACTGCAATGCAAACTGTGAGCTGCTACAGATAACCCTCAATGACCCAGGAGCACCACTACAACTATCTGGGGACAGTGGTAAACATGGCAGTCCTACCAGACACCCTGTTATTGGTCAATGTCGGCTACCTTACACTTAACTGGATAACCTACTCGAGTATTCACTTCCAGGCCCAGCACTTCCTTTGATTTATCACCTCATATGGCCTGCATTAGTTGGTAGATGGATTGACGAGAGGTGAAAACATACTAGAAGTGGTAATCACTGACATGTGCAACAGGTGCACTACAGCAGAGGTAAACCGGTCACTGTTTAGATGTGACCATGAAATATTCACTGATGATTTCCACTCCCAACCTTCTCCCCCACCCAAGGAATACAGAGTGAATACCTTTCCTACAGCTAAATTCACAGTACTAATGACAGAGGTGGGAGAGTTCACAGCCCTCACTCTCAGGGATGACACTGCTCAAGATACAGACAGAATTACGAATGCACTCTATAAGCACCTACAACGACGTATGGGTTGCACCATCAATAGTAAACCAGGACTCACTACTCCTACACAAGGACACCAGTCTGCTGAACCCCTGCATTATACAGGCTATACAACAGAAGTAGGATGGTAGTCCAGAACAACAGCAAATCCGAAGACATGCAGACATCCGTGACCAGTATTAGCAAGATACATATGTTACTCGTGTAATCATCCAAGGCTGACATCCACAGGTAACTAGGCATGGATTCGGAATATGACCACAAAGGCTTCTTTGGCTATTTCAAGGATGTAAGCAGTAACACACAGATTTGCACTGTGCTGGTGCAATATTGCACTGAATATACTGACCCTACTGATATCACCAACACACTTGATGATACATTCGGAGCAAACTTCACCCCCTACTGGGCCCACAACAATACACAAAATGTACAGTATCCCAGACATCTGAGACATACAGGTGGTAATGGCCCTTTCAAATGGGATGACAGAGCGTCAATGGAGGCAGATGGTGTCCCAGACTGGATCCTGCAGACACTATAAGACAAAGTGACCCCCCGCCTAATATAGCCTCTACACAGGCTACATGGCCATTCACTGGCACATGACAACAACTATTCCACTCCACCAAGGTGGCAACACAACTGACCACGGTAACTACCACCCCATAAGCCTGAGTAGCCTGATCTGCACGGCTATGGAGTGCATCCTCATGGCACTCATTAACACAGACAATGGTAACCTCCAGCCACTTGACCCTACCCAGGTCAGCTTGATTGAGTGCAGATCATGCCTACTGAACCAGTTTGACATCTTACAGTCACATAGACTTTAGGTGTAGGGTGTGGTAGTTCACACATACTACCTGGACCTCGCCAAGGGTTTTGACACCATTCCCCACCTATTTCTACACTCACCAGCCAGTACAAACACCCATACATCACAGGTTGGTTTGCCAAGAGACTTACACACACAACCCACATGGTAAGCCTAGCAGCCTCCAGGTCCAACTCTTGACCAGTCACAACTGGTGTCCCACAGGACTCAGTCCTGGGACCCTTACTGTTTGCCATATACTTCTCAGAGGTACGGGCTAACACAGGTGGACTACAGCAGGCCGTGTTTGATGATTACTGCAGACCGAGAGCCATAACTGGCAGTCCAATTGTTACAGATGTCCTTCAAGGGGCCTCACACAGACCAACACAGTGTGTCAGAGTGATGGCCTCCAGCTAAAGGCCACATACTGCATGGTCATTCCATTTTGGGAAACTACACACACATATTAATACATGAGTGGCAGATACTATAATTCAGATGACTTAATGGGTATGTGGGGACTACAATGCATAGTGATCTCTCCTTTGACAGTCATATGTGCAAAGTAGTTAGGACATCCATCTATGTAGGCCATCTGATTACCTAAGGGTTCGCATCTAAACAGACTTAGGTTATTGTGCCCCTTTACTCAGCAGTCATCAATCCCATCATCGAGTATAATAACCCATTTTGAATGTACCTCAGAAGACACATCTGACAGCTGGAAGGGCCACGAATGTACCTCGCATAGAGGGATAATGCCCTCAAACATGTGTCCTATGCTGCCAGATACCATTATCTTTTGCATTACTCAGTGACATTTCATTTACTCAGAGATGATATTTGCTGGCCAACAAAGCCGTGTTCAAGTCAGGCTTAATGGATATGCTACACCTATGAACATCCATGTTACAGTGAGCCACAAACTGTAATGAGCTACACCTTGCCACAACCATAACTGGAAGATACTGGAGTGGCAGATTCCTGTCATGGGTACTCCCCATGATTTGGAACTACATCCCTGATTACATTATATGGAACCCCTCACTAACACTCCAGGGAATGCTTGCAGAGTGGGTGGGGAACAGTGTATACACCTCAGGGATCCCGCAATTGGCTCTGCTCCACAGAGGGGAAGTTAATTAATCAATAGGGTGGCGACAGCAGACACATTTTGGCTATGCTTATGAATGGCCTCGGGCAGTTAGGCATGTACCTACCTATGTACCTATGAACCTATACATACAGTATAGACACATGCTGATAGCTTAATTTACTGCTCAGGTATTGACTTACCTTGTGCCAATGGCAGTTGTGTGTACAATAGTTACGAGCTGCCTATGTAGGATGCACACAGTAGACCACCTATACATAACAATTTACAAGTGGTCGTGTGTGTGTGCCATCCATGTTTCCTGTGTGCAGATGGAGAAGGGTGTCAGTCCATAGGTGCCTACCCTGTCAGTGTGTGTGCTATATGTTCCCTCTTTGCCAAGGCATGGGCATACTGGGCACATCTCTGTTTGTCTACTGGGTCTGGCACAGGGTGTTCATGGTCTGAGTCCCTCTGTACCTGTGGGGCCCTTGGCAATGATGGTGGGCTGTGAGGGCCTTCACCATTCTGTCCCTGCTGCAGCTGTTTCCACAGGATCATATTGTGTAGCATGGCACATACTATGAAGATGTGGGCACATGTGCCTGGAGAGTACAGCAAGGCTCCACCAGATATGTCCAAGCAATGGAAAAGTGATTTCATCATCCCAAACACATGCTCTGTGATGATTATGGTTTCTGTGTGTGCCTCATTATGACATTCTTGCATGGCTGTGTGTGCATTTCTGATGGGAGTCATTGCATAGCCAGCATCCCCCACCAGGTGACAATATGGGATGTCCCCCCTGGCAAATACCTGATGCAGCTGTGAGGCATGCCAGATGTGGGAGTCGTGATAGCTTCTAGGGCTGCCAGCACACACATCCATGATAATGTCCTGGGCATTGCACATGACTAGCAGTTGATGGCGGGGTATCCCTTGTGGTTTATGTAGCGCTACCCTACTCACTGGGTGGTGTCTTGATGTGTATGTGCGTGCAGTCTATTGCACCCAGTAGATACGGGTAGCCTGCCACATAGTGGAAGAGATGTATATTGCTGGCCAACTCCTCCTGCGTTCGGGGGAAGTATATGTGCTCATTGGCATGTGGTAACATGGCATCCAAGAACTGATGGAGTACCCTGGATGCTGATGCCTGTGAGATCCCCATGATATCCCCAATTGGCCTTTGAAAGGTACCTGTGGCTAGTATTCTCAAGCTTACACATACCTTTGTGTCCACTGGGATGGGTTCCCCTCTGTTACTTCTGGCTCTGAGGCATGGCCGGCACAGCTCAACAAGTTGCTGTATGGTGTCCCTGTCCACTTTGTAATGTTCTACTATCTCCACATCATGTAGCCCCTGGCAGGTTACCCTGGGTCTGAACACTCTTCTCCTCCTCCTCCTCCGGTGCCTGAGATAATTGTCAGCATCATCCTCCACACCACCATCAGTCTCCAACACATGCTGGTGAATCAAAGCTATGGCAGCCCCTAACAGGTACATATTAAAAGTTTCCCATCTGTATACACCAATGGTGCAGAGTGTCTGAGAATACACAAGTGTGTTTGTGGGGCTTACACACTTTATACTATTGTGCAATGGGTGCTGCTGATGTAATTGAGTGTGTATGTGCAATTTCAGCTGCAGGGTTTCTTAATTATGGGTTTTACAGCAGGTACTGCTATTGTGGGGCCTTTGGTGTTGACTTACACTTGGCTGCCGTGATTAATATATTGCCCTTTACTTCACTTTTTAACCCGATTCCCCTCCCATTGTCAGGCATGCATCCAGCTGCCTGCTTTCTTCTTTTGTACTTTCCCAACCTGGGATTGTGTAGCGAAATGTGTTATGTAGCTGATCTACTGCAAGTTTGCTTTGTTCTGCTCTGACAGTTCTCTTTTCTTTGCAGTACAGCACCTCCCCTTTCCTGTTCTGCGGGTAGCTGCTAGCAGCCTTGTTAGCTATTGTCAATGGCCCACTGTGTGTTTCTAGGTGTGAATTACTAATTTGTACTCCAGTTACCATGCTGCAGCATTTCCTTATTGTCTTCCCATATCCGTCCTGTTTCAGCTATGGTGCACACCGCGCACAGCCATTTACCAGGTTTTGAGCACGTTTTCATCCACGTTCACATGCACTTTGGGTTACCTTGTGTGCTCTCAGCTAAGCAAAGCTATGGTTACTTCCACACCCCTATCTTGCAGCTTTGCTTAGCAACAGGCAACCCAGATTAGAAATGCTCCAATTTGCTTACAGCTAAGGTGGTGCACCCCTCTCTTGATGTCTTGTTTATCTCCAGGCCACACTTCAGTGTTGTACCACTATGCTGTGATCTACATCCTTACACCAGTGATGATTTTGCGATTCAGTATTACTTGACTCATTTGCATGGCATTGACTACTAATTCCTAGTTACTGAGCAGAACACTGTCACAGACCCTTATCAACCCTTGCACCATGGTTGTGGTGTAGCATGCATGCCATTGTCTAATATGGGGAATTCATGAAATGTGTTATATTGCAGTTTTATGACATATAAATATATTTTCATTTTGATCCCATTTGCACACCAATGCACTGCGATTTTACTTTGCGTTAGTGTGGCCATGACATTAAATGTTATGTTTTATGTGTTGTGCATGTTTTTATGCCATTGGATATATATTTAGCCATTGGCATATATTAACATTATAATATGTAAGTTTGGTCCGCTGTCATGGCTCCGATTTTATGTTTGAAAAAAATGTAAACCATTTTTTTTGGTTTACATTTCTGCATGCTTAGGCTATGCCTGCACCACTTCATGAATCGCTATATACCTTCATTTGTATGCTACACTGCTGCGCTTGGGGTAATTAGTATACATGCACCAGGAGTTGCACAGCTGTGGCATATGGAGCACTGCAGAATCCTGAAAGCTCAAAATCCTGAAGACCAAAATCCTGAGACCAAAATCCTGAAAGTTCAAAATCCTGAAAACTCAAAATACTGAAAACTCAAAATCCTGAAAACACAAAGGATAAAAACACTTACTATATTCCACTACAAGTACATACAGAAACATATTACCCTTCAACTATATGCAGCTGTGCCCCCCACACCCCCTGCTACTTAAATATATCAACTCCAAGATTGCACTTCACTACACTAAGTGCAAACTTGGAGTTGATATATTTAAGTAGCAGGGGGTGCAGGGGGGCTTGCCCCTGCTTATACTTGTAGAACAGTAATATAGTTTGTGTTTTATTTCTTTCTGTATGTATTTGTGCTGGAATAAGTATCCTGTGTGTTTTCAGGATTTTGAGTTTTCAATATTTTGAGTTTTCAGGATTTTGAACTTTCAGGATTTTGGTGTCATGATTTTGGTCTTCAGGATTTTGGGCTTTCAGGATTCTGTATATGGCTCTCATATAGTGACTATAAATGGATGACAGTACCTACTCTGCTGCCTAGCAGCTTGCTCGGTACCCTCCCTTTGGCAGAGCACTCATCACTTAAAGTGACCAGAGTGGGTCAATATAGTGCTAGTGTTCAAGGAACTAGCCAACTCTGGGTTAAAACACAGTGGTTTTCCTTACATTTGTCGACACTATGTACATATTAGCAATTCTCCTGCCCTGAGGAGTCCTAGGAGCTCTAAATACTTTACATGCTCACCAGAGCTATTGAGTTTATTACTTGTGTACAGGTCTCCACACTCTACTCCATAAAGTGCTCCTCAAGCACTACGATGTTGTAGGAGCTTCATTGCTTATATGCAGTTATTGGTTAATGGCCATTAGCTTTTTCCTGGTAAATGGTAATTACCACAAGTAGTCCTTTTGGCACCTGAATTTTGTAGAGTATTAGGAGCTTCATTGCTGATAATTGAGCACCTGGTTATCAGTCCCTTATGTCGGCTGTATTAAATCCCCAGGCTAGCTGCATAGCTGCTCTGAGAACTGCTAGTCACTTAGGGAATGTTTATTGCTAACTTAGTTTTATTGCATCTGATTAGAAAAAACTTTTCTCTTGTTTAAAATAATTGTTTTTTTATATTGTTGCCACCAAGTAAATGGAAATGTATTGTTACTATCTTTATACATTGTCTCAGTGAATATCTTGTGTAACTTGACTACACTAACCTAACTTGTGCTTTTATTTTTCTCTCCCCTACTTTGTCTCTCTTCCTCATTAGGTTTTCCAAATCTTCTTGTGCTTCCAACACTAGACTATAGAAACCTAAGGACCCTCTCCAAATACCAGTGGGTTTCACCTCTCAGCCTTAAACTCCCTGCATCCCCACTCAAGGATACAAGAAAAGTATGTTTGCTGTCTAATTACTGCCAGATTATTTCTCTACCATTGTACCATTACTACAGGTGCCAACGCACGTTCTGAGTCAGGACAGCCAGCAGCCTCTACCCCCTCTCTTTTTAGTATCTAACACTCACTTCCCCCTCTACCGTCTACCCGTAACTCCCCATCCTAGTTCTCACTCTTCTCCTGTCTTTGGGACACAGCTACCTCCCTCATATAGCTACCTGCAATTATAGACCTGTCCACTAGAGGGTACCCTTCTCCCGATCTCATCTAACTCTTATCCTCCTGTGTCTATATCACTTACCTTATTTTTCTGTAGTCCCAGACCTGTTTTTTAGCTCCTCCAACTACACCCTGTACTATACTATCTTTTACTACCATTTCTAGGTTCTCTCATCACTGTTCTTACCCATTTCTGACTTAGCAAACCTACCTTCTGTAGCCTGTACTGCTGATTGTTTCTTCCACAGCTGCTTCTTTACCTGTTGCGAACCGCTCCGTTCACCCTGCGGGCTCACCCCGCTCTCCTCCCTACCCCCAATTCTCACCCACCCCCGGGGTCCTACACTTATACCTACAAGCCACACCCCTTTCTCTGCCCAGTACTCTAGGTAAAGCTTTGTATTTGCTCATCTACTTCCACTACTTCCTTCTCAAACCTCTCCCCTTAATCTCCACACACACACCCTCTACCCCTCCTCCATACCTACTATACTTCCATACCTACAAAGAACACAATTACTTACTCACCCATTAAAATGGATAAACCACACTCTACTGCTCATTTCCAACTACTACTCATTATTATACTACTTCCACCTCTTACTGTTGCCTTCATACTCTCCTCCTATGAAACTCCATTACTTCCATACTTTCACCACCCTAACAAACAAACCAGCTCCCTATATCTACCCATCCTCTCTAACCATGCAAACATAACAACTACTCCTAGTTACCTACTAGCAAAATATCACAGGATATACCACATTAGATATAACAACCTCAATCCCAGGAAATCCCTAATCACAAATAGCAAACTCCCCAGTCCATACTATCTCAAACAACTACACTTATTAAAAGATAGAGACATTTACCCAAACCCAGGGCCAATAACAAACCCAATCTCTCTCTCCAACCCCAACCAATCCACTAATTTTTTCATCACTAGACAATCTAATTCACTCCTTGTAGCTCACCTTAATATTCGAAGCATTAACAATAAAATAGCTCAACTCCATGCCCTCTTAGAGGTCTACTCCTTTGACATTCTTTGTGTAACAGAAACCTGGCTAAAACCTGCAACTAAAGATAATGAAGTCATCCCACCAGGGTATAATATTCTAAGACTTGACTGTGTAACCAAAAAGGGTGGGGGGTTGCTATTCTATTTAAATCAGGATTACAATTAACCACTTATGTCACTAAACCACCACCTAATACCAATGCAGAAATTCTCATATCCAAACTTGAACTTAACAAAGCCAAAACCATCTATACTGTTTGTATCTATCTACCCCCCCCCCCCCGGTAACAACAATACCACAATGGAAAATATCCTATGCTGGTTGTCTCAACACCTGCCCCAAGAAACTATAATCCTTGGTGATATAAACATTGACTGGTATTTCTGTAGTAGCAGCCACCCTACCACTCACATTAACCTTCACGGTTTCTCCCAAACCATCACCTCCCCCACCAGGGTAAACAAACACAACAAGAAGGAAAGCACATTAGGCTGCATTCTGATAAACAACCATCCCCAGACATATGAATCTGGAACCCTTCCTGATGATATAAGTGACCACTCACTTACCTATATCATCAGGCATAAATCCTATTCTCCCATTCCTACCACTATCAGGAATATCAGATCCAAAAAGAACTTCAACCCGGATCTCTTCCAAAAGGAACTTAGACATTCAACTGGTCTCACTTAAATTACCTCCCACTAGAAGAAGTGGTACAATACTTTAATTCAAACTTCTTACCCATTCTTGATCACCATGCCCCAACCCGTGCAATCAGATTCAAGACCAAATCTGCCCCTTGGCTTTCTAAAGAAAGCAAACAGAAAATGCATCTCAGAAATAAATACTAGGCTAAATGGGGAATGACCAAAAATCCTGTTGACCAACACATCTTCAGAGAATTAAGAAATAACACTAAGAAAGCTATACTATCAGATAAAAGAAACTACTACCTTCAGTTTCAGAAAGCTAACCATAATAACCCACAAAAGTTCTGGGCAAGCGTCAGACAATTACTACATCCAGGTCAATTCAGTACACCAAACCCACAAAATACTGACCAAGAAAATCCCATGTATACTGCCAATGCCTTCAAACAAAACTCCACCCACACCATTTCTTCTCCAACCAGTCCCAACAACTCATATTCTTGCCCTAATCCAAAAATTGAAACCATGCTCTCCTTCAGTAGACCAAATACCTGCTTAATACCTACAGAAATCTGCCAAATCGATTGCTTACCCCATCTCCATTCTTATCAATATAACTATTAGTGAAGGCCACATCCCTAGTATCTGGAAAGTCTCCCATATTATCCCCCTCCACAAAGGTGGCAACTCCGCCGAATTCTCCAGTTATCATCCCATAGCTCTTCTTTCTCCTTTGCAAAGATCATGGAGAAATGTATACATAGACAATTGCTAGACCACCTAATCCACAATAACTTGCTCTCGAGCTGTCAACATGGTTTCAGACCTTCCCATAGCACTACCACTGCCCTCCTTTCCTTTACAGATTGTATCAACAAAAACCGTAACTGCAATTTGCTCTCTGCAGCACTATTTATCGACCTGTCCAAAGCATTCAATATGGTAAATCATCAAATTCTGATAGATATCCTCAAATCCCTGTCCTTACATGCACTCTCTGTCAAATGGTTCTAATCCTATTTAAATAAATGACAGCAGGTTGTACTTTGGCATAACACTCTATCTACCCACCTACCAGTTAACCTCAGTGTACCTCAGGGGTCCATATTAGGACCTCTCCTTTTCTCCATATTCATCAATGACCTTCATCAAGCAATTCCCCAAGCTACTTCCATACAGTATGCTGATGACTCCACACTTATATGCTCCGCTAAAATCTCCTCTGATCTTCACTCCCTTACCCAAAAAGTTTTTAACACTGTGGAACAATGGTTCACTCATCGTTGCCTACTCTTAAACCCCCAAAAAACGAAACTCCTCCTTTTCAATCCAAATCTGAAGTCCTCCCCCGTAGATTTTTCTGTTTCTTCCACTAATGGCACCATTATATCATCTGACCTAACTACCAAGCTACTTGGTGTCACCATAGATAACAATCTTTCCTTTGACATACACGTCAACAACACTATTAAATCTGTCAACAAAAAACTTGGCTCTCTGTACAGAATAAAACCCTTCCTATCACCCACAGCTAGAACTACTATTGCACATACTCATCTAATCTTTACACTCCTCTATGCCTCTTCCATTTTCACCAACCTATCTAAGAACAACCTCAGTAAGTTGGAATGCTCCTAAAATATTATAGCCAGATTTGCTACAGGTAACCCATTTAAAACTCACCAATGTGTTAATTTAAAGCAGCTTGAATGGTTGGAACTACAGAATCTGATCACATACCACAAGCTAATCATTGCACATAAAACTCTCTACCAACCTTCCGATGCTCTTAGTCTCTCTACCATCATCACCCCCTATAATAATCTGAAGTCCTTACGATCATCTCAGAAACTTCTAGTTAAAACATCTAAATCGAACAACAGGGCTGGGGATTCTTTCTTCTCTAATACTATGGGAAAATTCTGGAATCTTCTACCCTGTGACCTTTCCTCAATTTCTTCTTTATCACTCTTCAAAAAAAGACTGAAACTTTTCCTCAAAACACACTGGTCATGCCACTGTACTAAACCTGCCTAAACATCTACTCTACCCAAATTATGCTCTGTCTTCCCTTTTTCTTTTAATTAATTTTTCCGTCATTTCCTTTTTTAACAATATATGACTTATATGCTCTGTATCTCATTATTTTCCTTCCGTCTCTCACTTATTTGTAAAAAAAAAAAAATATTATTATTTTTTCTTTGTAACTCATTATTACTACTACTGATCATTAAGCAGCCTCTTTCACTGTGTAATATACCGGATATGGCATCAGCCTGTATACCTCCTTTTTTCTTTGCCATTAAGTGATGTACGTTACCTGTACATTGAACTAGCCTGTATGCCTCCTTTTTGCATTATGGAATGTACCTACATGTCATTTTTAAAACTCCAGTTTTCATTGTATTTGATATCTCTTCTTCAAATGATTTCTTATTAACCTGATTTGTCAGTGTATATATTACTATAATTTCATTTTTTATATTTCTTTGTAATTTTTTATGTTAACAGTTTGTCTTGGAGCTTATCTCCCCGGGCCTCTACTGAAAATGGACATATATCCAGTTAGACTAGCCCAGTCAACAAATGTAAAATAAAAAAATAAATAATATATGCAAATAAAAGTTTCCCATACATAACAGAAAACAAAAATAGAAGAGTACATGCTACAACACAACTACATTATTTATTTTCTTGTAGATTTATTTTCCTTTTATTTCTTTCGCTTTTATTTATTTTTACATGTTTTGACTGTGGCAGAGCACTGATCTACATGGACCATTTTCAGGCTCAGCTTTGGGTATGAAATTATTAGTAAAAAGATAAGCAAAAAAAATAAGCTAGTGTTTTAGGGGGATGTGAGTTTACAAAATTTACACAGCAGATAAGTTAGCAATAAACAAGTATTTTAGTTACACGTGAGATTTATAATATTTACACAAGTGTTTTAAGTACACCTGAGAATGAAATATTTACACAAGTGGTAGGCATTGGAAACCTCAACCATTCAGTTATCATGAAGATCAGAGGCAATTACATGGAGTTCAATGTGTGCAGTTAAGATATAAGGAGGGTGTACTAGAGGAAGAAAGGGAGGAAAGGTAAAGGTAAAAAATGAAGGTGGAGAAACAGGGGATTGGCAATACAGTTTGAAGAAAGACTATATAAAGAATATATAAAGAGGGTAGTCAAGGTGGTAGGGGAGAAAAATAAGCAGGTTTACTTTTAATACCTGACAAGACACCTATCCAAATCAGTGACTGAATAACAGCACAACGACCTTGTAAATGCTCCTTATCTATGTTCTTCTTTCAAAGAACTGCCCGGAAGGCTATTTCTACCCATGTGTTTTATGCATATTGTATCAGGTGGACTGAGCAGAACTGTAATGTGCTATTACTTCTCCCCAGCCCTGCATTTTCTGAGTAGTTTAATGAAATAGTAATATCCTATCCTCACATCCCAACATACATACTTGCTAATTGTTGGGCATGCATATATAAATGCTGGGTTCTGACGTGCCTTGATAGCTGTAACACTATACTTTATGTTAATAATAGACCAAAAAGAAAACCATAAGAAAAATATTGACGCAAGAAACAACTCTCTTCATCTTTTAATTTGATAAGCTCATGGTATTTCATTTATCAGCTAAATGCTTGTTATGCTTTTCAACTAAATTATTGTTTTTTTTTTCTGAATAAGGCTTACATTGGTGCTTCAGGTTGGGCCCTGCTTGGTTTGCCCTTCACTGCACTCACCTACCCTACTCCAAATTCCCACCCACCACCTCCTCCTCTAGGTTTAACTACTTAAATGCACCCCCTCATGACAACTCAACCAATAGCATACTTTTTCTATCACTAGCTTTCAACTCTCTTTTCTAATCTGCATGCCTTCATTTTCAGCCTCTTCTCCTACAACCCTCCCTCTCTTTCTACTGCATATCTCTTTCCATAAATAATCACATCCCAGGTATACCTTCTTTGCTTGTCAAATCCACCCAGCGAAATATTCCTTCACTGTTCATCTCTATTTCTCCATCACATTCTACCTTATCTTCCACTATCCCATCTAACACTATGTTAATCTTGTCACTAATCCTCTCTGCCTTTCTCTGACTCCAAGCACACATCAAATCCCCTCCTCCTCATTTACTAAAACTTCACTTTTCCCATTCTCCCAACTTATCTCAAACTCCTTACTCTAGTCATAACCACTATCCCATATGAACAGCATCTGCCGTCTATCATGAATTCAGCATATTATTGAAAAAGCATAACCTTCTCCAAAGTTACTCTCCTACAAACAACTTAACAATAAATAAACCTAAAACAAAATGGGGATGCATCCATTATTTGAACGCTTCAAATCTGCAACTGTATGGAGACATATATCCTACCCACTTCACTTATTCCCCTTTAAACACCATTTCCTCCATACTCACTAATCAACCTCTCCTCCCATACCCACCAAAGCACTCAACAGTCTACATCAAATCTCTCCCTACCCTACTACTAATTACCCCCTCCACATTATACAGCTAAATATCAGAAGTATCTATAACAAAATACCAGAATTGCATGTTTGGCTCTCTATGTACTCATCTGATGTTGTTATTTTAACTAAAACTTGGCTAAAACCTGAAGTCAAAGACAATGAAATCATACCTCCAGGCTTCAATATAGTAAGACAAGATAACAAAATAAAAAAAAAAAAACAGGTAGAGCTGTAATCATCTATAAGGACTCACTCCAGCTACAAAGGCTCCCATTAATACCACCTTAGTTTGACAAAGCTGAAAATGTCATTTCGCTACTTAAAATCAACAAGAAATAACTTTTTATAGCTGGTGTCTAGATCCTGCCAGGCAACATCAACACTGCTGAAGAATTTTTATGTGAGGTCTCATCTAATATTAATCAAGAAAAGTTGATACTGTGTGACCTTAACATTGATTAGCTCTCTATCTCTTCTGACAGCTCCACTAATGCAATAAGCATAATTATGGCCTTACTCAATTAATCAACAGCCCCGTTTCAATAATAACCTTAATAAAATGACCACTATAGACTGGATTCTCACTAGTTCCCTGACAAATTCTCTACCTCTAGTGCACTACCCAACACTTTAAGTGAACACCATCTCAATTATGTGATTCCAAAACAAACTAACATTCTGAAATAGCTCCTCTTCAAAAAATTTCACATCCCTTGTAATTTAAAAACAACTACCTCATCTACAAAATATAAAATGCAACTGGTTTAACCTAAAACTACTACCTCTAGATGAAGTCATATTTGACTTCAACCAAATCTTCCTTAACATATTAAATTAACTAGCATTACTAACCATGTAACTGCTAACCATGCAAAATATCTATTCAAAATAGATTAAAAAAATATTTTACCAAAAAAAAAAAATCCTGGTATAAAACTATAACAGCTACAAACTATTTTGGACATATGTTAATACACTTTGGAACCCAAGACAGTTCTCCCAACCTTCTCCCTCTCTTTCCACACTCAGTGACCCTGAAAATTACAAGTACCCTCTATAACTCCCACTTCATTCAGTCACTTCCATACTCAGTAACACCTCCTCCACTCTGTCCCTCCTTCACATCCTCATGATGTTCTTCACTCTTTCTCCCTACAACCAGTCTCTACCTCCATGATAAAAAGACAACGTCTTAAGTTAAACCAACCATTCAAGCACCCGATAATTTGTCTACTGAATGAATTAAATCAGCTGTTGATGCCTTACTGTACCCCATATCTATCCTTTTTAACTGCCTCATCCATGAGTGCTATGTTGCCCCCTCCTCTGGGAAAATGTTACATGCTTCTCCTCCATAAAAGTGGTAACACTGCCAAATGCGCCTACTACCACTCAATCACCATTTCATCCCCCTTTCTAAAGTGTTAGAGAAATGCATACTGACTCATGTAGTCTATTAACTCTCTCAGCACTCACTTCTTTCACTCTCCGAACACAGCTTTCAGGCACATCACAACACCAGCATGGTCCTTCTTAATACACTGACTCTCTCAGCTGCAACAGAAATGCAGTTAGTTGTGCATCAGCTGGCTTCCTTAATCTTGCAAAAGCTTTTGGCACTGCCTTTTAACCCCCTCTACTTCAGTACCTCTCCAGCCTTGTTTTCCATGACTCCACATTGAAATGGTTTGTTGCTAACTCTTTTATAAATCTCGAGCAGTCAAATAATAAAATGTTTTCTCTCCATTTTTACCCACCTCAGCTGGTGTCACTCAAGCATCCATCCTCTAACATATTTATAAACAAGCAAATCTGCCAACATCATACAATATGCTGATGACTCTGCCCTTATCTGTTCCTCAAAAAATGTTACTGACTTACAATACATAACACAAGAATCCTTCTCTTCATTGGAGGCATGGCTACATAATGCTTAGCTATTTCTCAATCCAAAATAATCCAAACCACTTATCTTTACTCTTAAACACTATGGCAACCTAAAATCCTCTTTCTCTATTTTTTCATCAGATAACACCAAAATAGAACTTGTTCACCAAACCAAACTGTTAGGAGTGCATATTGATGACAATATGAAATTTAATTATCATATCCAAAATATCATTAAATCTATCCATCAAAAGCAAGGCTCCCTATGTAAAACTGAAAAAGAAGTGACCAAACTAAGATCTATAAATCATACTAAGACTTTTAGTGGTTGGGATAACCTTGAAATGTTGCTATTGCAATACCAACCGCCAGATTCAATAAACTTCCGTGCAGGAATAGCTTATTCCTGCATGGAAGTGACCGTTTAGGAGCAGCATGGCAGCACGCCATGCATAGTAATGAAGGCGCACTGTCTGAGCTCCTAAACAGACATGGAGCATGGATGAGTGCAGGGGGCATGTCTGAGAGCAGAGCTCTCACAATATACACTCCCCCTCAGTCAAGAATTGCAGTTTAGCTATTACAATGAGCAAGACCGCGCATAGGGGGTTGCATGCTCCCAGCAACCCCCCCCCCAAGTTTATAAGAGCAATATGTAAAATATAATAATATAAACAATTTATTTTTTTTATCATACAGATTAAATTTAACCATAGGTGCACAGGTTTGCCCATTGCATAGCTATGTATACTGTAGCTTAAATAGCACAAGAAGAGAAATATCAAGATACATGCAAATAAAGTAGTACTTCAACAGTGTTGTGGTCAGAGCATTCACCTTATGAGCAGTTAGTCCTGATTCTCACTCCAGTACATTCCATTTTCCATGTCAAATCACTTTATGAACAATATATTTTGTTGCATAACCTACTAAAAAACATATTTTTGTGAAATGGAGTACTGCATTAAATGCAGATGTGAGATGTCATTGTAATAATGTTGTAAAATCCACAGATAAACACAAGTGCCCCATACAGTCTATGTACAGATGAATCAAGAATATCAATCAAAGGTATAATGTGTAATGAATGATAAATCCATACAGTGTCCAAATCCACCACCTTCCCAAGAACCATGTTACTTTTCTGTCAAAATTAGTGCGGGGATAAGCAGGAGTAAACACTATTAAGCAGTAGTAAGCGGGAGTAAGCATATTTAAGCAGCAGTAAGTGAGTTTAAGCCTGTTTGCATGGGGGTAAGCAATGCACACACAGGTTAAGCAATATTGAAGCTAACCCTCTGTAAGCATATTTAACCAGAAGTTAGCATTGCTTACCATCATGCAAACCATCGCAAACCTGCTTACAATTGCTTAAAAGTGCCTTAATCACTCTGTATCCAACAGCCGCTGTTCTGCCCAGCAACAAAATAAACAGACCTTGCAGGTCTTGAACCCAGGACCCTGTACATTATAGTCAACCAGTAAGCCATCACAGCAGTACATAAGATTGAGGTATCCCCAAATAGATCCTCACTATAGCAAAACACAATTTACACGTGAAATGAATCTATATACAGTTTTATGTTGTATAACCTACTACATAACATAAATATGTGAACTGGAGTACTGCATTAAGTCTAGATGTGAGGTGTCATTGTAATAAAGTGTTGAAATCCCCTAAGAAACACAAGGATCCCATGCAGTGTACGTAGACATGAATCATGGATATCAAACACATATATAACATGTAATGAATAATAAATCAATGCCAAACAGCAAATAGTATGCACATTAAAATTAAACAACGCTAAGCATTGCACAGCCCTGCTTACTAGGTGTAAGCAATGTGCAGGCCAGCTAAATCAGTTTGCCCATTGGTATACCCCTTTAAGCAGTGCCAGCCTTAGGTAAGCAGGTTTGCCCATAGCTTAGCATTTTCAAAACTGTCCAGTCACAGCAAACTATGGGAAATTGAACCGATTTAAACCCAACAGGAAAGAATACATCTCATAACTGGTTGCAGCTTCTTCCTGTAGGCACTGTGATCAGTGTGGCAGAAGTGCATTTCTGGGCACAGTGCTGGGGGATCCAGGAGTCCAAAGTCATGGCAGGACTCCTTGTTAAAGACCATGACCAGAGACTGCTGCAGGGCCAGTACCAGGGTTCCCAATATAAAGTGGAAGCCTGGGACCATCTCACCTGTGACCTCACCAGTGCCACTGGCATACCTCAAACTGGTAATCAGGTCAGGCATCACTATGCCGACCTGAAGCAAAGGAGCTCTTGGATCAGTGGATCCAAGAGGCTAGGCGGATGGGGGATGTCCCAGCTGTGTGTAAGTATCAGTCTACTACCTGTTTAATAATTGCCAGCTCATGTATATTAGGGATAGGTATGGCTAAATATTCCTCTTATGTCTTTGACAGCTGCAGGCAAGCAGGCTGTGAACTGGGAAGCCCATGCCTGTAGATTGCAGAGGTTGCGTCGCAAGGCAGATTAGTAATACTCTTGCATGTACTGTCATAAGAAATCAATCTAAGAGTAGTAGAACGTTAATTGCCAGTATAAAACCTGTATTGTGTATGGCATGGACTGAATACACCAGACAATATGGCAGGAAGTGTCTCATATAGGTTGTATGTAAATAAAAGGTTAACAGCCTGACAATAAAGGTCTAACTGCTGGTTTGCTTGTGTTTAGTCTGGTATCATATGGTAATGTAGTGTTGCAATCTCTTAACAGTACTGTTGTATTAAGCACTGTTACCCACACTGTGCTACATAAATAACATGTGTAGGAATGTCTGTATATGACTGTTGTAATCACAAAAAGTTATATTGTAAAACTGAGACAGACTTAGAAATCAGTGAAAAGATAGACAACATAATCCAAATAGCACACTCAACTGAGATGTGAACTGTTGTAATTTTAGCACACACAACTATGGTTTGAATCCTGGGATGTGGTAGTAAGCTGTATGCAAAATCATATGCCACAACTGTACAGATTTGTCCAGAATGTCCAGTTAATTGGCCCATATCCACTGCCTGTCACCCTGTCCCCCTTGCAAATCAATGGGAGGATCCCAGAAGTTTAGGCAGCAAATAATGGCATACAACTGATTGTCAGACATTATAACTGACAGAAATATATTTATAAGAATAAACCTGTCACTCTAGCAACTCACCAAAATGTTACGAGAGTAATAAGCAAAGTATGCCCCATCTCCACCCCCATTTTGTGAAGCTATGACCAGATTGTGTGCAGTAACAGAGTGAGACATATGTGTATAATAATAATGTGGAATCTGGTAATATGTATGGCAACATTCAGGTAGTGCTAAAAAACATTCCCCCCACAGGTCTGTCAGATACAAAAATTGTGCCTAGAAATAAAAGATTGAAATCCTGGACTGGTACTGTTTACTCTGGTATTGTATGGAATTGTTAGTATTGCAGTGTCTCTGAATAATAAGGTATTACTCAACACTGACATCCACACTGTGCTACATAACAAAACTGTCTAGGAAACCCTGTATAAGAGTGTTTTAATTGAAAAGTCAGACTGTAAAACCACGGGAGACTTATAGACAGAAATCAGAGAAGAGTTGCATAGCAATATCTATATAGCACACTCATCTGTGATGTACACTGTTTTATTTTTAGCAGACACAGACATGTTTTAAATCCTGGGAGTGGTAGTAAGCTGTATGCAGAATCATACCCTTCAACTGTACAGATTTGTCCAGAATGTCCAGTTAATTGGCCCATATCTGCTGGCTGTTACCCTGTCCCCCTGGCATATCAGTGTGCCAATATCTGACATGTAGGCAGCATTTCATGTCATATAACTGACTGTCAGGCCTGTACATATTTGGAAAATGTCTATGAAAACAATCCTGTTATTGTACAACTCAACAAAGGGCAATAGTCAAATTATGTCCCGGTTTCATCTGCATGTTGTCAAGACATGCCCAGACTGTGTGCAATAAGAGATGGACAGGTATGTGCATAACATCAACCTGGAATCTGGGAATATTCGTAGAAACAGTCAGGTAGTGTTAACAAACAATACCTCTACAGGTATACCAGGTAAGAGGTGTATACTGCAGGTAAAACTCAGTTCATGTATATAGTTGTCTACATCCATACCACTGTCCAAACTAAGGCCATAGCCTATTGTAATAATACCTGTAAGGTACAGATCACAGCACTGACTAGGAAAGTAATGAGAACTACAGGGATATACAAGTTGTTAATTGACATCCCCCCCCCAATATATCTGCAGCAGTAAACTAAATACACAACTCAATCATTATGTGCACTATTAAATCTACTGTTGGGACATATGTCCTATTGTTTAATAAATATTGAAATTTGTTCTATGCATGTGACATGTTGAAATACTCCCACATTGGTGGCATGCTGCCATCAATGTACCTGCATGCTGTTGTAATGGCCACTGTGGTTCCATGTATGCATGTTTTCTGTTTGCTATGCAGCTGTTCCATATCTGGTGTTTTGGGTTAATGGGAATATCTATGCATGCTGTTATTCCTAACCCTGGAATGTGTTGACTATTACTAACCCACAGATGTTGCAAAATTGAAACACCATAGCACGTTTGGGAAGGCTGGTCCCAGCGGACCCACCTCTCCCACCTCATCTGGCCATAGCACTGGGCACCAGCATGTCTGGGGCCCACACCAGGACCACCTCGTCTGCTGGTCCTGCACCACCTTTGGATGGAACCATCTTAGGGGATGGGGCTCACCCCTTAGTGGGAGCGGGCGCAGACAGGATACTGTCACCCATTGTCAGGTTCGAGTTCTGGTGCATAGGGAGCTCCACAGGGAGTTTGGAGATCTGCTACACCAGCTTGAGGGCCGCATGATGCAACTAGAGGGTCAACCTGCCCCTCCTACTCATCCCCCAGCAAAGCCACCTTCGGGGCCATGAAGGTGCAGTGGTGACTGCCCATGGATGGGGACCTTAGTCCCACTGTTTCCACTAGGAGTCTCATGGGCTTCCGACTTTCAAACACCCCTCCCCATCCAAGGTGTTTACCCCTCACGTGTCATATACCACCCCTGTATGCTGCCTTGTCTGTCTTGTCTGTTGTCCTACCCAATCTACCTCCCCAAATATACCTACTATCCCTCCCCAACATCCCACTCTCACCTAAAAAAAAAAAAAGGGCAATCTGTTCCCAAAATAAATCATGCCCCTTACATAGCTGTCCATTTCAGACATGTGTCCACTGGACACATGTCATCGGGTCTAATTGGTTTCACAAAATATTTTTGTTGTCCTCACCCCTCTCTCAGGGGTATGAGTGTCCAAATCTACCTCCAAATCAGTGTATATGCACAGCTGTTGCTGTAGAAGAAATGGGCAGCTATGGACCTTCCCCACATCCATCCTGCACATCCCTAGTTATTTTCCGTACCATCTTTCCTCTTTGTGCCCCATTTTCACCAATTTCCTATCAACCCTTTATCATTTCTTTTAAAGAAATTAGTGTGGGGGTAAGTGAAAGTAAGTGCACACATAGATATGTATCGGAAGATACATATGTAGAGGGTGCACAGCATATTGAATAGCCAGTATTCCTACAGTTGCCACATTTTAAAATGGACAGTGTATGATTCACTCATACAAAAGACAATTTTCACATTAAACATATACCCACAGAAAAGTCAAAGGATATGACACCACACACAGGTTTGCATACTTAAGAAATGTTTATTTGTGTACTATTACAGTTGTATATGCCACGTCATATAGCTGTTAGATCTTTGAAATACATACTAGCTGAGAAATGCAACTCTCAAGCAGATCATTTTATACAGTAATCTAAAAGCATAACATATGTTGCTGTCCAGGCCAAGGCCTTCAAGTAGTACAACAGTAAAGAAAGACTGTGCCAGAGGATAACAATCAATTGATAGTAAGTAATGCATATGTATAGTTCAGCAGCCTCAAATTGCACTCTGTACACAACCCCTAGGGGGAAATAAATTAAGTCGCCACAATGAGGATTTATCTGTTACATAACAAATCTTAACTGAAAACATCACGATCACACTGACAAACAGAACAGTCTGTATGACAGTAAGTACAAGGCCACCAATGTTCCCAAGGTGAAATGTATGGTAATGCACAGCCATATACCTTAAGGTGGCTTAATACCAGTATCCCTCACATGTTGTAACAGCCTAGGTTATGTATGGTGCATACCCCTCCCCCATAGACTGACTTACAGGGGTATATAACACTGTTACATACACTGACGTCTGGACTGCAGAAGGTCACAGATGTTTAGTACAGCTGAAGCCCACACACACATATATGTGTGTGTGTATATATATATATATATATATATATATATATATATATATATATATATATATATATATTTAGACCCTACTCCACAATATGTGTGGGGGCCACAGCAGCACTGGAATGATGGCAGGAATGGCAACATGACATAATCACAGGCCACTACATAACCCCTTACTGCATGTCATATGGACAACACCTGGTAAATAGGTGGAGGACAGAGGCTGGAACACAGACCCATATGTGAAATAGTGTTGTTATACACTGAGAAAGTTGCTGGTGTTACAGAATAGTCTGCAACATACCATTAGTCAGGAATATGGAGTCAGAAACACAAATGGATGTAGCCATGTACTGATAGCACTCAACACACACAATGGCAGTGATATTTCTGACACAAGACCTGTTTGGTGGACAGACAAAATATAACAGGCACACCTCTGGCCATCATGTGGAAAGGCCCACAGTTGAGAGCTATGCAGACAG